>NC_048226.1:11966819-12000143 GCF_002007445.2 Ailuropoda melanoleuca
GTGCACATTTTTATTAATAACCACAATGTCATGCGTTTACATACAACTTGATTTTGCAGAAGGTTACCCTGTATGATCACATTTGCTAATAATAATGACCCCCCCCACCATAAGAAGATTCTGTTAGGAAAGATATTGGCAATTCTCAACTGTACTTGAAAAACACTAGGCTCCAAAAAATGCACAGGTGGCTTAAAGTGACCAATAATCAGGAGGATAACTAGGGCCTCAAACTCAGTAATGTTCCAAACGCTGGGCGTGTTCTGCCCCTGCCTCATTTAAAATATTTTGTCTTGCGACACCTGGGTGGCTCAGTTGGTTAAGTGTCTGCTCAGTCGTGATTCTAGGGTCCTGGGATGGAGCCCCACGTCCTGTCCCAGCTCCCTGCTCAGCGGGGAGTCTGCTTCTCCCTCTCCCTCTGCCCCTCCCGCAGACTCATGATTGCTCTCCTGCTCTGCTCTCTCTCAAATAAATGAAAATAAATAAATGAAAATAAATAAATAAGTAAATAAATTGTTTTGTCTTTATCTGCATAATGGTGGTGTTTCCATTCTTCTGTTATCTGTATGTGAATGTCAGGTTCTAAGTTAACTCCACAAGTACTAAAAAAGTCCCTGTTTTATCTATGGTGGAGATATAATGACTGTGTTTCATTATTTTTTATTACCATCTTCCATGACCTCCGAGACCTCAAGCCAATTGGGAGAATTTCCTGTGTCTGATAACTTGAGATTTAGGCAAGAGACTGCTGTCTGCTCTTATAGCCAGAGGCAGGTGGAGAGCGGAACAAGGTCTGACCCAAGACCCACCATCTATGTCAGTGCTGAGCCTGGGAAAAATGAGTCAGATACAGGGGTTCACCCTGGCCTTCCAGTGGGGCTGGGAGAGCCATGTTTAAAGAGAAGGCCCAACTCCCTGTCCTTGTTACACCTGTGCAGGGAATGGCGATCATATAACAGAGACAAGAAGTTTGAGGTGTCTTCATCTGCGAGATGAAAGACCTGTACAGAGACAGCCTGGTCCTTCTAGGGATTTTTTTCTGGACAATATTTGATAGCAGGTGAACTGTAGATAGATGTGCACGTTTTGTTTGCTTGGTCAAACAGGGTTCAGCCTCCAGCCTGCTAACAAGTAATCCAGGAGAAAATGGAAATGATTCATCTCACTTTTTTCCCTACATACATCGTTATTGGCTTGCAATTTTTTTTCCCATTTTCATAGCTGCTTTATTTAACTTTAAAAAGGAACTATAAACGAGGAATTGAAAATGGAGGATTTGACGGTTGGCCTTGGAATTCTTTTTATTATTTTAAATTAGAACTGTTACATGTATTAGCCAATAGAATATTTTGAAGGCATGCATTATTGAGGCCCCCAGCAGGACATAGTACATTCAAATTAGGATAACCTGAGTAATGTTCGATGAAAGACCTCTTTAGATTTTGTGAGTAGGATATAAAAAAGCCACAAAAGATAAAGCAGGACTCTGGGCTAGTAACACAGTGGGGGCATCATGACCACCCCTATCGTAAAGGGGTAAGGGGAGGAAAAGTGTTACTGGAACCCATGAGCAGAGATTAGGTGGAGCTGGTGACCTGGCAGGGGCTACCTACCGCCTTGGGTCAAAGGGCATGACTAGAGTGAGTAACCTTGCTGGGAGGAAGCCAAAGGAATACACTTGCACACCTACTCTCCTTCTGTTCTCCGGGTATCGCTTCCCACTGCAAAACCCAACCTGCAATCAGTGGGTACAAGGCCAGTGAGATCTCTCTAGGTGGGTCTCCTGGGGCAGAGGTGAGGCTGGAGAAGCATGGAGAGGGGATTAATATGGGCAGAGAGAAGCTACTCGCACACAGTTTCCATAATTATTCTACCCTTGGACTCTTAGGATCCTGTGGAAAGGCTATACAGTTATTAACTCCATTTATAGATGAGGAGACGGACGCCAGAGACCCACGTTAGTTAGGTCACCAACCAAGCCCACATCTTTCCTCTACAAACCCGTGCTCTTTCTTAGTGAGAACAGCAGTGGGCTGGTTCATTATGCTGCCACGTCCAATGCAGCCTAGTCCCAAAGGGGACCAATACGGAAACTCAACTAACTCCCGACGTTAAAAAGAAATCTCTAAATCATCTTCCTATTTTCTTTGGTGCCAGGGTTTGAATCACCATCATTTCTGCTTCTAATGAGTCGCAGTATCAATTTGACTTCTTGTGAGCATCCCCGAGGTTGTTCAGACCTTGGCATCGTATTTTACAACTCTTCTGTGGTTGGTTGCAAACACTGTGAGGTGTGGGGCTTGTTATATTTTATGGTTCAATACGCCCATTAAAAAAAAAAAAATTCTCCTGTCCTCAGACCTTTCTGAGTTGTCCATGCTCCAAGTTCTGTAAATTGCAAGGAAACTATTCCATTACCTGTATTTCCCAAGGCAAAAGGGCATTTTTTCCTGCCTGGACAGAACGTTCCATAAATCACCCAGATTGGGATGCTTCCATGGTCACAAAGAAGTCTGTGAGTATTTATACAGAGGTGAGAAGGCATGCTTTTCCTTCTTCGGCAGGTACACGTGATTTGCATATCCCGTTATCGGCTTATTAACCAGAATGCCTTGTAACCATGGCGGACTGTGAAATATGCACACACGGGCAGTTAAACAATAAGCTCTCAGGGGTCCATCCTGCGATTACTTACCCGGTAATGAAGAGGCAAATGGCGAGGATGTGACAATGGGATATTCAGCAATGGAATGCAATCAGAATTTGATCTAATGCGACATGACTTGCTCACAGCACAGGTAGAATATCAAATGGTCCGTGTGAAATCCAATCCTTGGTATAATCTTCCTATTAAATCCATTGTTGTGCTAGTTGTCTGGATACCATATAGAACAGTATGCAATTTAGGTTTCATTAACAGGTGCTTCCTTTTATCTTCATTCAGTTTAATTGCGACTTCTATTTTTTTTTAGCTTTATTTACTCTGCGATGTGAATGTTCCGGTAAATTTAGCAATATGTTGGGAAGGAAAACAGATAAAACTATTCGCTGATATCTAAGTTACATCTTTAGTACCATCGAAGATAGATCCATGCAAGCTATTTCTTTGAAAGCAGGCATCATCATTAAAAAAAAAAAAAAAAAACACATCTAAACTGCAGGAAGATCTTTGGAGTTTGCCATGTGTTAATTTTATACTTAAGACGCCCCTCCCGGAAATGTAATCTTTGGACGTAATCTTAGTTATAAAATCAGATGTACAAAGACACCTTTGCAAGGAGGAGAACCAACAGTTACATGGTTTTCCTGGGCCAGGTGTTCTGCTAGGTTCTCAACATATAGTATCTGATTGGATTTTCACAGCAACCCTTGAGGTAGAAATTACGATGAGTCAGTTTCTGATTTTTCTGAGCCCTTCTCAGCCAATCAGAATGCTCACAGGAAGGAACGATGCAGTCCCTGAGAAAGGTTTTTTAACAAGTGTCCTCTCTGCTTTGAGCTGCTGGCGCTTAGGTGATCCCGAGGTTCTTGAAATTTCTGCTATTTGAAACATTACCATTATTTGAAATATTTATATCGAAGCATCAGGATCTCCAGCTCTGGGCTTTGGTTGTTCTGCCAGAGCAGTACACACTGCTTAGAAAAGGTTGCTTTTGTTCCTTCCTGACCCCTGGGTTATGATCACCAGGTCTATCCTCAACGAAGGTGGCCTGGGTCTCCCTCCAGTCTCGCTGCCCCTCCCATTCGCTGTGATAGGAAGATAGGAAGAGGATCTGCTCCAGGCCTTCAGGCCATCTCATTCATTTCACAGTCCTGTCCCAAAAAGAACCCATCATAAATGTTGTGTTAATTCTGGGATCAGATCTCTCTATCTGGAGTTGTCCTGATTATCCATTTGGAAAATGGGTAAGCTGTCTCTTTTATTAAATGCAGAAATCCTAAGCAAGCACAACACAGCTACAGGAATTTAGCCAATGTATTTATTGTTCTGGAGAAGACATCTAATGCCAATAAAAATTAAAACCAATTTCTGTCTCTGCTTAGAAAGAAACCATTGGAAACGAGCTTTTTTTAAGAGAAAGGCAAGGTTCTCAGCTCTCCTGACCATTGTAGTTTGGCTGCATTGCCTGGTCCTGGTTTAAATTTGAAGGTCAAATAGTTAACTTATGATAAATGATACTATATTGAGGTTTGAGCCAAGGCAGAGAGTGTGGGAAAGCTTATAAGAAAACCATTAAGGCTCCAATTTTGCTGACCTGTGGAGGACTCTGGACTGAAACAGTATAGATTCTTGCACTAAGTTTTTGTGAAGAGGCCAGAGAAGGTATTAGTAGCTGAGTTGAGGTCAGAGGCAAACAGAGCATCAGAACATGACAATAACCCCATTTAAGTGTGTGTTTACAAACCTGTCCTCTGAAATTTCAGAATTGCTTCTTTCCTTCTTACCTTCTCTGATTAGATAGAAGAACTATTATAAAGTGCACACTGGCATTTGGAAAGGCTTTCTAATATTGCTTTTTCTGAGTGATATTCTCTTTTATGTTTGGTGGAGTTTTGCAGCCATGCTGATTCTGATAGGGTCCAAAATAGGCTTCAAATTCATCCAGTTCTCAGTTTTAATACAACGACCATGGTTCTTTGTTATTATTTGTTTTGCTTTAAAAATCTGCAGGTTCGTGAATAAGCACCGTCTGTGATAGAGATAACCATGAGAAATTTAAGATAAATTACATTGTAAACTTGAATAATTTCACTTGATCTCTTCTGACCTCATATTCTTGCCTTTATAATGAAGATATAATACTGCCCCCTCCTTTTCTTAACTATTAGAATTAAGTCAATGCTTGCTGTGTGCCAGGAATGACCAAAATGCTCTACGTTTATACATGCATCGTCTCATTCAATTTCAAAATCACCCTAGGAGCCCATTATCATTATTATTTCTAGTTCTTCAGACTCAAAGATCTCAGATTACCTACAAGGTTAGATCATGAATTCAGTGTCCTTAAAAACTGTACTACATTGTGTCTGTAACTTCCAGCCTTAACATTCTTTCACTGCACTTTTCAAAATAAAGATTCTCATTGGTTTAGCTATGCCAACATATCAACTGGAATGAAATCATCCTTTGGATGATGGGTGGATATTTGATTTCTTCTACACGTTAACATGGTTGAACCTTGAAATACTTGCCTGCAGAGTAAGTCCATCTGTCACAGACAGAATGAGGGGAGGTGTCCCAAGCTGTTTGGCATTCTTCCTCAAGGAAGATGCTCAATGGTAACAATGGAAGTCACTTTCTATCTTCATCACGCAAGCACAACTGAGCAGAGGTAGGACATCAAAAGAACATTAGCGTACGTGTACAACATATTTTGAATTTTATTTCAATTTTTATTTTTTTAAATCTTTTTAATTTTTAATTTTTTATTATGTTATGTTAGTCACCATACAGTAGTACATCCTTAGTTTTTTTTAATGATTTTTTTATTATATTATGTTAGTCACCATACAGTACATCCCGGCTTCCGATGTAAAGCTTGATGATTCATTAGTTGCGTATAACACCCAGTGCACCATGCAATACGTGCCCTCCTTAACATCCATCACTGACGTATTTTGAATTTTAAAACATCAATGGGGTTTGCTGATTGTTATGCAGTACAACAACAGAAGCCACCTTTCTACTGTTGAGGAGATTACTGATTTGATGTTTCTTTTTTTGTTGTTGTTCAGTTAGCCAACATATTGGATTTTGATGATTCATTAGTTGCGTATAACACCTAATGTTCATCACAACACATGCCTTCCTTAATACCCATCACCCGGTTACCCCATCCCCCCCACCCTCTCTCTTCTGTAACCCTCAGTTTGTTTCCCGGAGTCCAGAGTCTCTCATGGTTTGTTTCCCTGTCTGATTTCTTCCCATTCAGTTTTTCCTCCCTTCCTCTGTGGTCGTCCTTGCTATTCCTTATGTTCCACGTATGAGTGAAACCATATGGATAATCGTCTTTCTCTGCTTGACTTATTTCACTTAGCATAATCCCCTCCAGTTCCATCCATGTCCATGCAAATGGTGGATATTCATCCTCTTCTTTATCCAGTCATCTGTTGAAGGGCATCTCGGCTCCTTCCACAGTTTGGCTATTGTGGACATTGCTGCTATGAACATTGGGGTGCATATGGCCCTTCTCTTCACTACATTTGTATCTTTGGGGTAAATACCCAGTAGTGCAATTGCTGGATCATAGGGTAGCTTAATTTTTAACTTCTTAAGGATCCAGAGTGGCTGTACCAGCTCGTATTCCCACCAACAGTGTAAGAGGAATCCCCTTTCTCCACATCCTCTCCAACATTTGTTGTTTCCTGTCTTGTTATTTTTTGTCATTCTAACTGGTGTAAGGTGGTATCTCATTGTGATTTTGATTTGTATTTCTCTGATGGCTACTGATGTTGAACATTTTTTCATGTGTCTGTTAGCTATTTGCATTCTTTTGATTTGATGTTTATTTAGATTTTTATTCAAAAAATTTTCACATTTTTCATGCCTCTTCACTAAGGTGTCCAACAGTTCCATGATGGGTGGAGAAAGTGGGGGCATGGATCGTTTCAGCCCCTTTTCACACAGCACATCATGACAAGACCACTTTACTATGAAAGGCAGGTGGTGACTAGCTTGGGAATAGATATTATAGCTTTGGTATCATCCATCTCTCTATCTGTCCATCCATTAAGTCAGTCCTTTAATAAATATGTATCGAGTATCTACTATGTTCCAGGCAAAGGGCAAGCTTTAGCAAAATCAAGCTAATAACAAAAGTCTTGGTCTTTGGGAACTCCCAGTCTTGTGAATTGGACAGATAAGTGGGTAAAAAAAAGGTGACTACCAAATGTAAACAGGGTTATGAAAGAAGACAGTACCAAATGTGCAAAAACTTATTCCAATCCCTGTGAGGGCCCAGGCATACTATCTAGTCCAGAGCCTTAACAGTTGGGTAGGTATTCTCGGTATTCTCCAAGTGATGAAGGAGAGGGAGAGTGTCCTAGACATAAGCAAGACCATGAGCATTCAGGTCATACCAATGAATTTAGTTGAACAGGGCTACAGCTTAGAGTGGAGAATAGGGAGAAATGACATAGGTAGCGTAGTAAGACTCAAGTCAAGAAGGGTTTTTCATGTTGTGCTGAAACACCTTGAATCTTTCTTAAAACAAGCAGAGGATATTAAGGCAAAAGCTGTCATGCTATGATTTTTTTTTAAAGACAGCACTGGTGGATAGTGTAGAGCATGAAATGCTTCCTTACCCACCTGAACTATTGTACTCTGTATATGGACCCCCTCTTCCTCAGCCGCAAGGACTTTCTAGAGGGGCTTCTAGAAATGACTGCCCTTGAATTATGAGACCAGCCAGACCCAATTTTGCAAAAAGGCAGAACATGGGCAATTGGCCAACAGTTTGGAGGCAGTATGGCACTTACTCACCTGTTTGCATAACTTGCAAATGAACTATAAAAGGTATAGGGCCGTAATAGATGTAATCATGAGAAATAATGTATTGGCTGCTTTTGGCCAATAAAACATCAGTGGGAACCTAAATTTGTTCTACTTTGCTTATCTTCACCCCGTCCTTAGCCATGTAGCAGCTTTAAAAAAAAATGTTAGCACAATATAGCAGGGCCCAGAAGCTAAGCTGTTTACCGCCAACTCATCTGTGTGATATTTCCTCATGCAAGTTTTGAGCTGAGGGTCTGATGGGGGTGAGGTGGGGAGGGTAGGGTGGAGGGCTGGCACCTGGAAAGTTGCTATAGTTCAGAACATAGTATTAAAATGGAAACACATCTGCAAATACTTCATTAGTTGTGTAACCACAGCTCTTTGTACAGTTATCGGTCCTAATTCTACGTTTGTCTGCATTACTGGATTCAGTTGAGACTGCATTATCTTAGAGAGCAGGAACTAGACCTATGCGGAGCTTGACTTAAGCTTAATAATGAAGAGATGCAAAAGGCAATGTTTAAATAAATGCTACTCGGTGTTGACATTTCCAAAGATAGTAAGGACTCAGGATCAAAAAATTTAAATAATAAGTAAATAATTTAAATCTTGTGCTACTAAAAATGTCTTAGAGTTTTGGAGTGTCTTATTATTTTAAAATATTCTCAGATTCATTGCTTCATGTAATTCTCTGAAACCTCTGCTGTATCAGGGTGGTAGTATGAGCTCCATTTTTAATGTCAAATGTGGGATAAGGGCTTTGAGAAACTCTCCTGGCTCATCCTCTTCTTCAAGTGTTTCGTGCATTTTATTTCTTCCACCACAACAAACACAGACTTGCACAATTGTTCTGAGAACATTAACTCCACAGCCACAAAAAAACTGCACTTGCAAATCCATCTTTTGCTCTGACTTGTGGATTACTCTGCTCATGCATAAAATGTCATTTTGAATTTTTATGGTTTCCACGAGAAATCTGGCCAGTTGGAATCCCTTCATCAATTCCCTTCAACTTGGCTGAGTGGTGCAGGCAATATTCTCCAACTGGTCTGCTGCATATGTGCTAATATTTCCCATCATGTGCTCCCCTAGTCCCAAGTTCCCCATTGCCATTTTTAAAAAATCCTATTTTTGATTACAGTTGATTTATCCCAAAGGGGTATAATGGTCATAATGTAAAATGGGATATATATATATATATATATACACACACACACACACACATACATACACACACAGGGGGGCAGGGAAGCCAATAAGAACTCGTTTCTCAGTTTCAGCCTATGGTTGGGGAGATGCAAAAGAAAACTGTTTCAATCTGGAATCAATTATCTGGTATGATAGATGACAAGCAAGGAACTAAACAGATGGAAAGAGGGGTGAGTAAAGAGGACAACCCACCTGGTCGTAATTACGTACACCTACACTTGGAAATCCTTTTGCCAGACATCTTGAATAGCTCAAGACTAGGTGGAGGGGAGTTCCCAAAGACTCAGTGTAAAAATGAAAACTTCAGTGATGAACAAAGGGGTCACGTGGAAAGAAATGGGGGAAATCATTGCTTGACAAAGATACCTGGAATGGAACATTTAAAGTCTTGCATTTTATAATCATATGTATTCTACAGATCTTGGCACCCTCTAAGGGCTAAATACATTTTAGATATTATTTTAGAAATGGAAGGTTGGAATGTTTTAAAACATAGTTTCCATTATTTAAAAAGGAAATTGAGAGGGACGCCTTGGTGGCTCAGCCGGTTGAGCCTCTGACTCTTAGTTTTGGCTCAGGTCACGATCTCAGGGTCCTGAGATGGAGCCCCACGTCGGGCTCCATCCTTGGTGGGGAGTCTGCTGGAGATGCTCTCTCCCTCTGCTCCTCCCCCTGCTCTCTCTCTCTCTCAAATAAATATAAAATCTTTAAAAAATTAATAAAAAATAAAAAGGAAATTCAGAGGGTATGGTGTATTTAAGAATTATTAGAGCATTTAGCAAGATTCTAGGTATCCACCAGGGTCTTTGGTGGAGACCAGAGTTGATCCACGGCCAGAGATTGACAGCCTCTGAGGCAGAAAAACAAGAGGAGGAAGGTAAAGTCGCGGGGAGAAGGTGGTGTTTGTCGAGTCGCTTCTTGTACTAGGAGCCTTTGCTTATAATTTCTCATATGATTTTTGTGATTCTTTGAGGTATGTTTCATCATTTTCCATTCATAGCTGAGGAAACTGAGTCTCATAGAGGTTAAGCAATTTACCCACATCACACAGTAAGTGCTGTAACAAAGATCTAACATCACTCTCACTAGAGCAAAGTATTTTAATAAAGACAAGAGACAAGAAATGTGGAGTCTGAGAGTTTCCCCAAACCTGGGTCCTGAGCCCCCACCTCTCTCCCCTCTCCCTCCTCCTATTATATGTTATTTGCACCCCTGCTCCAGCACACCCTTGGTCTAACTGGCTGTGCTGGATTTTTATTGCTAATATAATCACTCTGGAACCAACATTTCCTGGAATCTCCTTTGCTGTTTTGTTCCAAGTTTAAGATGGTCCAAAGGGGAACTTACATTGTATTGCAAGGTAGAAGGAAAACAGCTGCTCATATTCTCTGAATGTCTTCACCTGGTTAAATACAGCTATCAGAATGATGCTGAGGGGACCAGACCGGTCTGCAGGTCCTGCTTATCCTTGCTTCCTACAGCTCTGCTTCCAGCTCACCTTCCTGCCTGCTGATGCTGCTGACTAGTGGCCATCCCAGGCTTCCCATCAGACCCTTAGTGTTGGATCTGCAGAGGTCACGGCTCCCCAGACCTTTTCCAGAAGCTTCCCCTTTGCTGGCCCCCAAACATCTGTTCCTGTTCCAACTTGTCCACCCACACCAGCACTGCCTGACTCTCCAGCTCCCCTACCACATCCTCACTTCCCTCAGCAACTCCACAGCTGTGAGGGTCAAAGTCCTGTAACCAATCCCTATCCCACAGCACACAGAGTGGCACTGCTTCTCTGACGGAACCTCCTGACTGATACTCTTACAGTGACCTAGGCATTTATTTGTCTTTTCCATTCTTCGTGGGGGAAGGAACTCTGTCCTTCCACACAGTGTCCTGAATAGTTTCTAAGCATGCAGACGTTCAATACATGTGTGTTAAATTTTTAAATTTTTTATCAAAGTATACTTGACATACAATATCTTATTAGTTTCAGGTGTACATCATAGTGATTCAATGTTTGCATACATTATGAAATGATCCTCAAGGTAAATCTAGTTACCATCTGTCATCATACAAGGTTATTACAATATTATTGACTATATTCCCTCTGCTCTACATTACATTCTCATGACTTATTTTATAACTTGAAGTTTGTACCTCTTAATCCCTTTCCCCTAATTTACCTGCCCAACCCCCAATCCTTCCCCACTTTGGTACCAACAGTTTGTTTGTTTTGTTTTTTAGATTCCACGTATAAGAGGAACACTATGGTACTTGTCTTTCACTAGGTCCATCATTGTTGTTGCAAATAGCAAGATCTTATTCTTTTTCGTGGCTGAACAATATTCCACTGTGTATGTACACCACATCTTCTTTATCCATTCATCTGTGGATGGACACTTGGGTTGCTCCCATATCTTGGCTATTGTAAACAATGCAGTGATGAACATAGAGGTGAATATATCTTTTTGAATTGGTGTTTCTTTTTCTTTTTCAGATAAATACTCCAAAGTGGGGAAAAAGTCCTCTTTGAAGAGCTGGTGAAAGCCCGGCCATTGAACTTACGATATTCAGAAAGTCCTTCTGCAAAACTGGAAGGTTTTATTCTTTAACCATGGCTTCATCACACCTGTGGGGGTATTGTTTATAACACCATAAATTCTATATCCTGGGATTTCTCACGTCTTTTGAGTCTTGCAAGAAATTCTGAGAGTTACTGTATTCCTTGGAACCTCTGGGGTAAGTGCATGGTAATGTAGAATGATGATGGCATGTTGGGTTAGAAGATGTTGGATGGGGTCTCAGGACTGTAACTTGCTGGCAGCCTGACCTCAGGCAGAGGTGTCTTTAAATTTCAGTTGAGGATTATAAACACCTAGTTTGTACTTTTGATGTGAGGCTCAAAGAGGAAACATGAAAATTTTTATGTTAAAAATCTTACATACACTAGTTACTAATTTACCTATATAGATATTAGATAAATATGTAAAGGACTTTGGGGTTAGTGAGTTTTATAACTAGTTAATTACTACTATATATTTTTATATAACCAAAATACAGTTATTAATAGTTATTAATTTGATACTTACTTGTCTGTAGGATTTCACCAAATGGGCTATGCCATCACACACCATCAAATTCCCTGCTCTCTGTCTCCACTGAGTTGACTTGACACGTACTCATGTAATTATAGAGCTTTTGCCCAGAATCACCATGAAGCTAATCAGAACACACTTTCTCCCTTTTGGAAATTGGAACAGCTTCTCCCCATTTAAAGTAAGTATAGATATGTTAGGGCTCAGATCTGCCGTGTTACTATTTGTATTCTTTTTGTTTCTTTGGTTTTCTGTTCCTCTGTGTTTTTCAAAAATATTTATTTTGAGAGCGAGAAAAGGAGAGCATGCAAGTGGGGAGAGGGGCGGGGGGGGGAGAGAATCTCAAGCAGACTCCATGCTGAGTGTGTAGCCAGAAATAGGTCTCAATCCCACCACTATGAGATCATGACCACAGCTGAAATCAAGAGTCAGATGCTTTAACTGACTGAGCCACCTAGGCATCCCTGTTCCTCTGTATTTTTTTTTTCATTCTTTCCTGTGGGCTACTTAAAAGTATTTAGATTTGGTTTACCTGTAATATTTTTGAACATATCATTCTCCATACTTTTCTTACTAATTGCTCTAGGCATCACATTATCTATACATATATATACCATATATTCTATTTAGATCCCTTTACTTCCCCACTTTAAAAATAAAACTGTCTTAAGTATTGTCTCTATATACATTGAGCATATATCCCATCTTGTTATAAGTAATATAAAGATAAAATATGATTAAAAGAATTCATGAGATGCAGGTAACCTTTTAGGTTTACTTTTATTTTTACCCATTCTGTTATCCCTTTTTTATTGATGGTGGCTCCGGACTGCTTACGTTATTGTTGACTTTCTGTTGGAGAGCATCTATGAGCCATTCTTTAAGAGTAGGCGGACCACCAGCAAATTCTCTTAGTTGACCTTCCTCTGAGAATGTATTTCTTCCTCCTTCATTCCTGAAGGATAGTGTTGCCAGATACAGAATTCGGGGTTGACAGTTACTTTTCTTTCCACATCTGCAAGAATGCGGTGCCACATCGTCTGGCCTCTGTGGTTTCAGGGGAGAAATCCACTGTTAATTGAATTGGTATTTCATTATGCATAATGTGTCTCTTCTGTCTGTTTTTTTTTTTTTAAGATTTTATTTATTTGACAGAGATAGAGACAGCCAGCGAGAGAGGGAACACAAGCAGGGGGAGTGGGAGAGGAAGAAGCAGGCTCATAGCCGAGGAGCCTGATGTGGGGCTAGATCCCATAACGCCGGGATCACGCCCTGAGCCGAAGGCAGACGCTTAACTGCTGTGCCACCCAGGCGCCCCACTGTCTGTTTTTCTTAAAGATTTTTTTCCTTGTCTTTAAAAAAATGTAATGATGCTGCATCTTTGCATGAATTTATTCATGTGAATTTATCCTATATGAAGTTCATTTAGCTTCTCGAATCTGTACATTTATGCCTTTTGGCAATTATGAAACATATTCAGTGATGATTTTTTTAAGTGTTATTTCAATTCCACACTCCTCTCCTCCTGGAACTCCAACAATACAAATACTTGATTTTTTTTCTTTATTATTGTCCCAGAGATCCCTGAGGCTCTGTTCATTTTTTTTGGTCTTTTTCCCCCTCTGTTCAGATTGAGTACATTCTATTGATCTGTTTGCAAGCTCACTGATTCTATCCTCTGTTATCTTCACTCTACTATTAAGTCCATCTGGATCATTTTAAATTTTGGTTATTTTTTTAGTTATATATTTCCATATTTGATTCTTTTTTATGATTTTCATGTCTTTGCTCAGATTGACTATATTTTTCTTTTTTTTTCCCAGGAGAATTTGTAATTGATTGTTAAAACATTTTTATGACAGCTGCTATAAAATCCTTAGATAATCCTAACATTTGATTCATCTCAATGTTGATATCAGTTGATGTCTTTTTAAATTCACATTGTCATTTTCTTGGTTTCTTGCAGAAGTAATGCTTTATTTTATTCTGGACACTTTAGTTATTATGTTAGGAGATGTTTGATTCTATTTAAAACTTCTATTTTAGCCAGCAGTAGCCTTGTTTAGGTTTTTTGTTTTAATGTCTAGCCTATTTTCATGAGCTTTTTTCCAATGACACTTTAGTGTTCAGAACCCTTGCAATGTTATCTACCCCTCCTCTAGCTGGTCTTCCCCCTCCCCTGCTCCTCTTCCTCCTGTTATTCCTCCTCCTCCTCCCCCTCCTTCTCCCTCTCCTTTCCCACCCCCTCCTCCTTCTTCTCCTTCTCTTTTTCCTTCTTCTCCTTTCTCCTCTTCCTCCTTATTTTCCTGGCATTGATGGGACTTCTAACTCAATCCCAGCTGGTGACATGTGCAGGGGGAAAGGCATTGCCCTGAATTACCTGAGTCACTGGGCCATCTTGTGTGTGTGTGTGTGTGTGTGTGTGTGTGTTTGTGCGGGGAGGGCAGAAACCATTGGATCTGAGTGTTCTATGGCACTGGGTGGAGATCAGGGGAGACACAGTCTTCTATGCTGATGTTGCTGTCATCTGCTCTCCAGTGCGTGGTTGTGGATGGGAATTGGGATGGCCTGGGATTCACTGCTCTGGTTCACATGGGTCAGACCACTTGCTGGTTTTAGAGAGAGATGGAGAAGGGCTTCTCTTTACCAGTCCTTTCACAGACAAAGCAGGTTTTGTTTGTTTCTCCCTTTGTCCTTGGTGGTTCCAGGTTACGGTCTCTGCAGAGCCTGAACTGGGGTGTTTGGGAGACAAGATGATAACCCAACAAACTCATCACATTTTTATTCCTCAGTCCTAGGATTGCAATCCAGTCCACCTTCTTCCTTCCAGCTTTCGAAGTCCTTTATCATTGTCTGCTGAATAATTTCCAAGATATTAAGTTGAACTGAGAACAGGAAAAACTGAGTCTTACGTCATCGTTTTCCAGAACTGAACTCTATCCAATGTACCACTTTTGATAAGAAAAAATGTTCATTATGTAATAAGTGAACTTTTAAGGTTTGAGACAACATATATGATATGGACCCATTTTAAAATGTGCATAGGAACTTGTTCAAAGAAATATATAACAAAATAGTAGCTTTTTTAGAGTGATAGAGTTACTGGTGATTTTTATTATGTCTTCATGTTTATGTGGATTTTAAGATTATTTTTACAGTGAACATTTACTGATTTTATTTTTTTATAATAATTTTTTTTTATTATATTATGTTAGTCACCATATAGTACATCCCTGGTTTTTGATGTAAAGTTCGATGATTCATTAGTTGCGTATAACACCCAGTGCACCATGCAATACGTGCCCTCCTTACTACCCATCCAGCCTATCCCATTCCCCCACCCCCTCCCCTCTGAAGCCCTCAGTTTGTTTCTCAGAATCCATAGTCTCTCATGCTTCATTCAACCTTCTGATTACCTCCCCTTTCTTTATCCCTTTCTTCTCCTACCGATCTGATTTTATAATCCAAAAATAAAGGTTAGGTCTTATCACTTAACTGGTCTTTGAAAAAAAATTACACTGACTGGCAAATGAAACCTAATCATAGGGGATCCGGTTCTAATTTTGACAAGAGAAGGCTAGAGGTAGGTAACAGGCTTGTGGTTTTTATATCCTTAAAGTACTGTCAAAGTAAAGAGGAATTTCACTTGTAATATGCTTCTCCCAAAGGCAAAATTTCAGAATGAGGGCAAAAATTACAGGGAGGGACATTTTGGCTTAATTTAATAGAGAACTTCTGTGAGAGAAATTTTGTCCAACAATGGCATGATCACTTGTCGGGTGTACTATGGAGAGAATGTTCTCTGATGGGAAGGTCCTGCAAGGTGACAGGAGGTCCTTTCTGCCCAGAGCATCTGACATTCTAATTATCTAGTGTAACACGTGCGCCTCCTTACTGCTGCTAGGCTGTTGGTTGGAAACCACGTTTGTCTTGTTTGGAGAAAGTTAAAGTCGAAGAGAGTGAACATTTAATATTATGGCTTTCCTATTTATCTTTCCTTTGAAAGGACCATATGTCTCTTTGATTCTTTCCTGGTGTCGATCATGCAGATCTGACCTGATTTTGGAAGTGAAGAATGGTAGAAAAACCTTTTTCTTTTTTTCACCTTCTCCCAATTGTGAAAGAAGAAGAAGAAAAAAAATCCTCCCTGCCACATCTTGCTCCTATCTCGTGCAGATCTTCGTCATTTCGGCAATTAGACGAGGAGTCGTCCCCTGAACATTTTCCTTTGTGCTTAATAGTTTTAAGTCACTTAGAAAGGGACCCTAAATTTCAGAGGTGTAGAGGACAGGTAGGGCAGTGGGGCTGGAAACAGGCCTTGCCGGGAGGGCAGGAGCCCCAAGTCCAAATGTTTGTGCTGTCGCTCCTTTCCTGTTTCCCAAATCTCTCCTCAGCCACGCTCCTGGGAGGTAATCCAGCACACGAGCCGTCCGGTAGATGTTTGCTGAAATAGCGAACAAGTGTGTGAATCTTTAAAATACTGCTGTTGAGCTATGTTAGAGGTTTTCAAATCCCTTGCAGTGGACCTGGGGGTCCAGTCGATTGTTTCAGGCTCCTTTATAAAGACAGCAAAGACGTGGCAGAGAGAACTTTGGCTGTCGTGTTTTGCATAAACCTATACACAGACAAGCACGAGGCAGAGGACGGCTTTGGAGAACCGCGCAGAGAATCACCTTCTCCGGTTCATCCCAAACAGAACTTGAGCAACTCAGCCTGCAGAGTTCTCCATTTTGCATCTGAGCAATTTGAAACATCTCCTTTAAGAGCTAAACAGAGCTGAGACCGCGTGTCAACATCGATAGAAAAAACCACAGGCCTTAGTGCAGAGCATGAAAGGAACTTCCACTGTGTAGACTTTGCCTGCATCAGATAAAAAGATTGAAGGCTTTGGAGACACACGCACCTTAAAATCTTTTAGTTCTCATGATGAACTTAAAGTGTGCTTTCCGTCTGCCAGGAGCTCCAAGGGCGAGAGCCAGCATCCTCATGGCTGTGGATGAAGGGGCCGAGGAGAAAGGTAGAAGTTTCCTGCCCTCTTCCCCAGGCTGCTTGCGGGCCCTTTCTCTGTGCTTCGGTCCTCACGGGATCCAGCCCGCATTCCTTCTTTTGTTTCCACAGGCTTTACCCTTGTCTTTGCTTTTCTGAAGACTTTGAAAACTTTTTGAGGTCGAATCCACTTGATAAATGTTCACAAAGTGAACTCAGCCGTGAAATCCACACCCAGACCAAGAGAACGTTTAGGAGGACCCGTGTGGCACTTACTGGGGCCCCTCCCCTGACAGCGGCTTCCTGGCTACATCCTGGACTGACTGCAGCTCAAAAGGTTCCTTTTCCCAGTGTTTAGACTTGGTGTAATTACAATGATACAGTAGGAGCCGTTTCCTGTGTGACTTCTTTTGCTCGTTATGTGACTTCAGAGATTCTTCTCTGTTGTGGGGTGTCCTCGTGGGGATGTGTGTTGCGCCTTCTCCTTGCTCTACGGAATGCACCTGCACAGATGAGTCAAGGTTTACCTAACAGACCAGCAGAAGTTGATCTTTGCTGGGAAACAGCTGGAAGATGGGCGCACCCTGTCTGACTACAACACCCAGAGGGAGTCCACTCTGCACTTGGTCCTGCACTTGAGGGGAGGGGTCTAAGTTCCCCCTTTTAAGCTGTTGACAAAATACATTGCACTTTTCTTTCAATAAAGTTGTTGCATTCCCCCCCCCCCCAAAATGTGGTTGCACATTGGGGTTGTTTCCATTGGGATTGTCGTGAATAAAGTAGCCGTGAACATTCCTGGATGCGTCTTTCAGTGAACGGCTGAGTGTATACCTAGGAGTGGAATTTCTAGGTCCCGGAGGAGTTAGCTTGAATAAATCCTAGGAAAAAGTTTCCCAAGTGCGCTGATTTGCATTCTCATCAGCGGTGTATGAAAGTTCCTGCCTTCTCACGTCATTGGCAACACTTGGTAGAGTCTCTGTTTCCTTGTAGCCGTTTGGGTGTGTATGAAATACGGTCGCCTTGTGGTTTTAGTTGGTGTTTCCCTAATGATTAATAAGCATGAGTCCTTTTTATTTTTAGTTTTTTGGCCACTTGGATATTGTCTTTTGTGAATCACCTGTTAAGTTTCATTGCCCTCCCCCTTTTTCTTATGTGAGGTCATCGGTCTTTTGAAGGATTATTTTATTGTAGTTCTTTTTAGTTTCTGGATAGGAGTCCTTTGTATAGACATGTGCATTTTGATCTATGCAAATAGATGCATTTCAGTAGTGGCTCTGTGGCTTGCCTTTTCACTCTCATGACAGTGTGTTATAAACATAAATTCTTAGTCCAATGTATCATTTTTTTCTAGGATTAGAGTTTTTTTTTTTTTTAAAGATTTTATTTACTTATTCAACAGAGATAGAGACAGCCAACGAGAGAGGGAACACAAGCAGGGAGAGTGGGAGAGGAAGAAGCAGGCCCACAGCGGAGGAGCCCAATGTGGGGCTCGATCCCATAACACTGGGATCACGCCCTGAGCCGAAGGCAGACGCCCAACCTCTGTGCCACCCAGGCGCCCCTAGGATTAGAGTTTTTTTGATACCATATTTAGGAATATTCACCTACCATACAGTCATAGACATATTTTCCTGTCTACCTCTTAAAGTTCTGTTATTTTTATTTTACGTTTAGGCCTTAACAGTAAACCTGGAGTTGATGTTGTTTCTAGTGTTACATAGTTCAAGATTCACTTGGTCCCATATGGTTATCAATTCATACAGTGTGTACCTCATAGAGAAAAGACCACCCTATTTCCACAGCACTGAAGTACTCCTCTGTACTCAGTCCAGTGACTTTCTAGAGCTGTGCCAGTTTGGGGGAACTCTGTTTTCTTCCGTTGTTCTATTTGTCTCCCACCAGTTATTTGGAAGAAATAAAATATCACAGAGACACTTAAAATCTCATGTTTCTGTATTAAACCTATTTTCTACTCTTTCTTTCCAGAGGTATCTATGATCCTGAACTTCCTTCAAACAGGTGTTGATATTTTTACCACTCATGTATGTATCCATAAAGGCATATCATAGTATTCTAAATTTGCTTTTAAATTTTTAGAAGTGGTATCATGTGGGGCGTATCCTTTTGTGACTTGCTGGCTCATCTCAATATAATGTTTTGAGATATATCTATGCTGAAATATGAAACTTTCATTCATTTAAATTTTAACTTCTATGTATATTGCAATGAATAAACATAGCATAGCATTGATTTATTGTTTATCTTTTTTCTTTTTTATAATAATTTTTTATTATGTTATGTTTATCTTTTTTCTTTCTAATGACTAACTGCTATGTTTTAATTTTTTTTTGTTATTATAGGTGATGCCCTATTGAAAATTCTCCTTATGCCTCTCCTTATGTTTACGTGAGATTTTTCCAGCTTATAGATCTAGAAATGGAAATGTTGTGTGGAAAAATATCTGTACCTTCAGTTTTTCTAGATATTTCCAAGTGCTCTCCAAACAGATGCACCAGCTTCTGCTCCGTCAGCCTAGTAGAGGGGCTCCATCAGCTTGTTCCGTCCATGTAGACAGAGGTGCTTCCCATTGTCACATCCTCACCAATAACTTGTTTTTGTTAAATGTTTTCATTTTCCTGCTGTGATTTGTGGGGAATGAGATCCCGTCAGTGTTTCAAATTGCATTTCCTCTGGAAGAGTAAGATTAAGCAAGTTTTTAAATATTTACTGATGGTTGGGGTTTTGTCTTCAATGGTCAGTTTGCATGTGGTTTTTACTGTCCTGTTAGGTTGTTGGTCTCTGCAATTTGTAGGCGTTAAAGAACAAAGGCTCCTGCTGAGTGATACATCTGGCAGTTTTCAGAAGCACTTTGGTTTGAAAACTCGCCCAGACAACAGAACAAGTGTTCTTTCAGACGTGATTATGGCGGTTATCGTAGTTGTCTTGTCTATGGAGGTTTTCTTGTTTTGTTTTGTTTGTTTTTGTTTTTGGCTTTTAGTTTAATTAGAGTATCTTTCATTTCAAAGATTGGTAATGATTTCTATATAATCTTTTTAGTAAAATCTGTGTCTGTTTGGTACTTTGTTTGCTAATGGATATTATCCCTTCTTTTGTCTCTGGGAGCAACCTTAATTTAACTTATTTTAAACTCTTTGACAGATGGCTTTACAACATTGGTATCACTTTGGATTTGTTCATTTTCATTGGTGGTTTCTGTTAGACATGTTATCTTGTGTATCTGGTATATTTTGTAATTCGGAGGTGTCAACTCATTCTGAGTAGCAGGGATACTTGGTTTTCTTTTGTGTGTTGTCTTCCCCTCCTCACCACCCTCTTTCCCACCCCCATCATCTCCTCCTATAGGAAGGAAGGACAGGGGTGCCTGGGTGGCTCAGTCAGTTGAACTTCTGATTCTTGGCTTCTGCTTAGATCACGATCTCAGGGTCCTGGGACTGAGCCCTGCGTCAGGTTCCTCGCTCAGCACAGAGTCTCCTTGTCCCTCTCCCTCCTCCTCTTCTCCTCCCCTTGCTCACTTTCTCTCCACTCCCCCAATAAATAAATAAATAAAATCCTTTTTTTTTTTTTTTAAAGGAAGGACAGGAAAGTTATATCAGTAGGAAGGGCATTTCAATGAAGAAGACAGATACAAAGAACCCATGGTGATTCAGAAAGAGACACGAATATTATAGAACTTAACAGGAAAAACAAACCTCTTTATCATTTATATTATAGAAACCAGACTGGGGTTGGTGTAAACATTTGTGGTATGGGGGATTTACACTCTACCCAGATTTTTTTAGTGAACATTTAGTAGTTCCCAACAAAGAAAGAATTTGAAAATAAGGTCATTATCATGTTGTAAAGAAATTACAAATATATAACCCTGCTCCATTCGACTCTCCAGCCACCTGCTTCTACTATCCTTCTCCCCTGGGGAAGGAATGGGCAACATTTATTTATTTATTTATTTATTTATTTTTAAAGATTCTAACCCATGAGGAAGAAAGCTCCATGCAGTAGGACGTAGGACGGGGACAGGATTTAGAATCCACCACACTGCGCTTGACTCTGATTGCCACGTCCTGACTTTTTACCTTGGACAATAATTTCGAACTCACAGTAGGGATTGTTAAGAGAAGCAGAAACACCGAACATCATACGAGGATTGTAGAAGATGACATTTGCAGAGCACCTTCGGAGGTATTTGATACCCAGGTGAACAACAAATGTTACCTTTCTTATCTATGACCACCCTTGCAAGGCCATTCAGTCAATTTCTCTAGGTCCTGTCAACTGCAGAAGTGGGAATCATACCTAAATTACAGTCTGATGTCAGAGTTAAATGAAATAACCAAGTCTGTGGAAGTGCTTTGTAAACTGGAAAATGATTGAAATATAAGAGAAACTTTCTCTGATCTAAATTAGCATGGCTGCTCCAGTCTGCTGTTTTTCCTCGTAGTATTTATCATTGCCGAAATTGATTGATGTATGTATTTTTATTGTCTTTTTCCAAGAGGACAGGAGCTTTTTTATTGCTAGATCCCGAGAACCTCCTGGCATATAGTGCGTACAAGAAAAATTTGTAGAATGAATGAAGAGTATATGGTTTCACTGCTCTTCTTGCTATTGCAATATTGAATTATTTCCACTCTTACTTTTACAGTGATAATCTCTGCTCTTCCTGCTACTCAGAGCCTTACAATCTATGAGCTCCTGCCTGTGTTCGATTTACTCATTTTCGTATTCATTCAATATG
Source organism: Ailuropoda melanoleuca (assembly GCF_002007445.2). NCBI lineage: Eukaryota > Metazoa > Chordata > Mammalia > Carnivora > Ursidae > Ailuropoda > Ailuropoda melanoleuca. The sequence goes on from NC_048226.1 coordinate 11,988,352, forward strand.
CATCAAGTGAATGTATTAAGTGAACAAGATTCTCCTATGTTCCTTACTCCTGTGAGGTCAACACTTCTGGGATGCTTTCTTCACATCAGGCAGTCCCAATGGCATTGAAACCCAGGCTGCTTATCTCATCATGACTCACCATCTACCAGTGCATGAATTTGAGCAGGGAATTAAATATGGCAACTTTAACACTTACCTGCACAAGAAAGGCATTGTGATCTGTTGATTTGAATAGATATATTTGCTCTTTCATTTGTTCCAAGTTATCGGGTCTGAGCCATTTCCATTCTAGGCTTTTACTTATTTGCAGGATCTTCTGCTGACTCGGGAACTTTGGTGAGAATTACATCAAATGTTATCCAGCGTTGTAACCAAGAGCCTTTTTAATCAGCATTATAATTCTTATATTGAATATTACTTAAAGCTAATTTTATCTTTTATCTGAAAGAAAATGCAACTTCATAAATATTTCACCTCTTGGGAGAATTGTCTGTGCTGAAGAAGATAACATTGTGTGTTAATAAACTTACTGTGGAATCTGTACTCATTTCCTCTTGGAGAGAAAAATAATTAAATTTCAAAAAAACCACCATAAAAATTGCCCTTAAAGTCAGGACTGCTCACTGTTCTCCAAGCATAACATGGCATTTTCTACTTCCATAATATTGCCTCATTTTATGATTTGTGCAAGCAATTCCCTCAGCCTCAAAATGCTCTTTTTCTTTATCTTACTATAGATTGTCTCCCGGTCTTTCATAGTTGAACTTAAACATCACGTCCTCCATAAAATTTTCTTCAGTGCTTCAAATGGAATTATTGCCTCCTTCCCTTATGATCAGATAGCTCTTCCAATAATTCAAAAAAAGGCTCTTCATCGAAGAATCTTTTCTAGGCAAGAATATATAGGAAATCCATCTTGGCTAAACACATCATACATTTTATCTATCGCACTGTGTGTCTCGAAAGCAGCCACAGTAGCTGTGCTCATAAGACTACTACCTGAAAGCTGATAATCATGGGAATTCGTTTTTAAAGCAGTTTACTAGTCACGAGGTGCCCAGTGTTCCTGTTTGTCCCCTGTCATTCTCAGAAGTGTCCTCATTTGGAGCCGCACCCTATGGTATCATTATTAATACCAAAGCCTTTACACGACCATGTACTGTTTAATTGATCCGCTGCTTATCTTAGAGTTAGAAATTATGTCATTTCATATTTTCTCTCGGTGTCAGATTTTCATGACTAACTGCTTTAACCATTCTGGGTGGTAGAGCCAAGCCCCTTATTTAGCGTTGTCGGTGAGAGAAACCCACCGCTATGGATATATCAGCATCCTTGGTGGGGGAAACTTTGACACCCCTTCTCTCTGGACTCCGCACACCCATGTTGGCTCAGTTTCCTCATTGTGAAAAAAAAACCAATAAATCCACCTCTCAAGGCTGTGGGAAGATAAAATACAAATGAGAGACACACTGTGAACAGGGAAATGCTCTCCAGTGTGGGCTACTCGTAGTGGTCCAGAGTGTTCCGGCAAGTTCCTGCCCTTCTCCCGATCTCAGTTATTTCTGTTTAATTACACATTGTTAGAATGATCAAACCTTACCTTTGCTACCTGCTTCTTTGAAAGAAGGAAAGGAGCCTCTACATGGTTATGGGAGAAAAGATGGTTTTATTTTTATTTTTTTTAATAATGTTTTTTATTATATTATGTTAGTCACCATACAGTACATCCTTAGTTTTTGATGTAAAGTTCCATGATTCATTACTTGCGTATAACACCCAGTTGCTCCATGCAATACGTGCCCTCCTTAATACCCATCACCGGCCTATCCCAATCCCCCACCCCCGTCCCCTCTGAAGCCCTCAGTTTGTTTCCCAGAGTCCATAGTCTCTCATGGTTCATTCCCCCTTCTGTTTACCCCCCCACCCCCACACTTTCTTCTTCTACCGATCTTCCTACTTCTTATGTTCCGTAAATGAGTGAAGAAAAGATGATTTTAGATTCAGAGGACATTCTAGGGAAATAGACGTGATCACGCGGGCTGGGAAGGGGCAGGGATAGAGAGCCAGTTGGGGGCTGTTGCTGCTCCCTCTGGAGGAAAGGCACACTGGGGGGCTGTGCCATGACTCCTGCTCCCCTGGCAAGGTGTGGCTGCTTGCTGGCTCACTCCTGGGTGCAGGCGGGTGGGTGTCCCGGGGCGGAACGGGGCGGGGGGCGGGGGTGAGGAGTGCTAAGCCGCAGCAGGAGCCCGCCCACTTGGCTCCATAAGCAACCTTTCTCGCCCAGCCTTGGATGGACTCCGTACCCAGGACAAAAGCTGCCTCTGAATCTTTCATTCCTGAGGGTTATTTTCCTCTCTGGGAAGAAACAGAGAAGTCCCAGTTTAATCATCTCTTTGGCAGGTAGGGCCCAAGCTTTCCCATTAATTAATCTTTAATGTCATTAATTGGCTGTCTGTGGGGTGACAGGGAAAGGAGTAAACACTGTTTGCAAATCAATCGAATTCTCATCTGAACTGGCATTTAGTTTTCAGGGTGAATAAAAACAATTACAAGCCTTTCACTGGCTGGACTTCGGGTGCCTGGCTGATAACATTATTGAAGCCAAAAAAAAAAAAAATTTAGACAAGGATCTCTGTTGTAGATGTGCTAATTGAAGGTTTTCTTTGCCACCAGCGCCTCCTTTTGAAATTGGCTCATTGATTTTTGCCTCTGTGGTCTATTTAAATCAAAATCTCTCTCCCATGCAGACTCACTGTTGAGCCATTGGGTTGGGGTCACCTGCTGTCCCAACCCTCATGGAAGGGACGCAGTATGGTACTGAATAGCAGTCCCCTAAGTGGGGGCCCTGGGCCAGCAGGGGCAGCAACACCTGGAGCCTGTTAGAAACACCAATCTTTAATCCCCACCTCAAGGGAGTGCAGCAGAAGCTCAGGGGGTGTGGCCACAATTTGTGTTTTAATTTGTGGGGGGACTGCTGGTATAAAGCAAGGCTGTGTCCACTTCATTTGAGTGGGAGGGCGTTGCTCACTTTCTCCACTCAGGGCATCGACTCAATGTGGGGAAATGTAAGAGGTGACTTGTGTTAATGGGGTGACTCTACTTGTCTCCTTGATAAAATGTTGTGAGAAGTAAATTGCTTTTTCTTGGCCTCCAACGCCCCTGTGACATTTGGTCTTGAGCAGCTTCTGACCTCTGGTAGTGGAAATGGCCATTGCAATTTGTTCAATTTCTGATGTCGTTCCTAGTTTACCGAGGCAAAGAATTAGGGCCAGGGAGGTGGCCTCGAAGGAGACAAGAAGCAGAGGGCAAGCCGCTCCACGTGAAGGAGAAAATCCTCCCGGATTGAAGATGGCACTCGGCCGAGGAAAGAAGAGGGGCTGAGTGTTAACCTTGGAAAATTGTTAATACTTCCAGGTCCACATGGGAGATGCCAAAGATGCTGAGAAGGGCGCCTTGCTGGCTCGAGGTGGAGACTGGAAAGGAATTGAGCTTTTGCACCCTGGTAGGAGGAATGAACACCTCTCTGGGGTCACCCACGTCACCTTGGTGAAGTCCTTCTGGAAAGGAACAGATAGAAAGCCCAGCGGAACCAACTCTTCAGTCAAGTGAGGAGACTAAGTCTCAGAGTTCATCCACAGCTCCGACAGACTTCCCTCAAATCCTTTTCTAGGCTTGTTGAGCTGTGTTCACATTCGTATCTTTGCAAACATCCCAGGACCCAAAGCCAATGTCGTGTTTGCAATGAGAAAGCAGCCACCCTTAACCAATAGGACTATTTCAGCCTCCTAACAGGCAGGGAAAACAGCCACATAGTTCTCCTGATTAGAGTTGGATAATGGAGAACCTTGGGTGTTAGAATCAATTTCAGTGTTTATCTGTTCCTTGTAACTTATTAGGGAGCCAGGGACTGTAGGGCTGGAGCGTGGGGGATTATATGACAGATTGTTAAGTAGGATATATTAGTAGCAAATGAGAATGGGTCAACTTGAAGAGCCTTCTTATAGACTGCTAAATTTAGGATCTTGAAATTTTCCTTCTTCTCTTCCCCTTTTCTCCCTCACTTCTCCCTCTTTTCCCTCTTCCTCCTCTTTCTTCTCTAATTGCCAAAGCTTTGCACGGATAAAAACAGATAAAGATGAGGTCTCTATAAAACTCTTCCAGGAAAATAGATTGCTCTTGCCCTATATTGGCCCAGCCTATAAATATTTCTTCATAGAACATGGAAGCCTACTTAAAGATATGTGTCCTGTGGCAGATCCTTTCATTAAATATGGGAAAATCAAATTTATTTTATGATAGCTCATATACCTTAGAGGGATTCCTCACTTAGAGAGTACCATGTTGAATGAAATGTGTACCTGTCAGAAAGGTGTTCTTGCTTTGCGTGGTCCTGGGGTTGTTGATGGCACAACAGGAAGCAGGAGTGATCCCTACAATAACTAGTTGTATATTATACCCCAACAGTAACTAGTTGTTGGGTGAAGTCTGTACTCAAGATGGGGCTTAATCTTGAATGAGCAAGCTCTCATTGGCTGAGAGTAATTTCTGGAGAATTCACACCTCAGCTGACGTCAGGAAATACACCTTGGCAGCTGGGAGAACGTGTAACTCAGTCTTAACGAGGGTATCCTGGTGCCGCACCCCAGCATCCACTACAGCCCATCTCCACTGCTTGGATCCATTTGCTCTATGCAAGTTCAGCCTATCTGGGAACAGCTTTTCTAGGATTCTGGTGGATCTCCTTTTGTGGGGAAATTGATGAGGGTAATGTTAATGGGACGATTTACAGCCGCCACGGCTACCATGGTGCTTGGGGCCACGACTAACGCTCCTCACCTTCCCCCTGCACGGCCCATTGGGACCCGCTCTCATTCTCTTTCAGAATCTCCTCTGTCATGGCCTCCGTGATGTGGTGACCCAGACTCTCATCCCTGAGGGGTCTGAGCCATGATCACTATGTTCTTCATAGGCCATGAATGCTTCTCTTGCCCATTTAGCGTTTCAGTTGGACAGGAGATATTAAAAACTCCAGTGGATCAACTAGATTTCCTGGATACTTCCTCCTACCTCCATGGGTAATAGTAGGCCAACATCCTCTTGAATATCAGGGCCAATTATTCCTTTAGCGTAATGAACTTTTCTTGCAATCTGGTCTCTCGGCACGAGCAACCTGAAGTGATAGCAGCCAGAGATTACAGTTGAATGGAACTCTTGCTGTATCTCCTGGTAGAAGCATCCTCCCTCTGGGAATCAGGTCCTCTAGACTCAAGAGCTACATGTGTGTGGATGAGAGAGAAAAACTCCTCACGTGGCTCACTGGGAGTGAAAGGATGTGGGTTTGCTCCTGCATTTACTCCTTAGTGCTCAGGCTTCTGTATTCTGCCTATTGGAGCACAGAACCATACCATGGATTTAGGGCATATACGAGGTCTTAAAGGGTGGTACCCATCTATCATCTTCAAGCCAGTGCCTCAGTGTGTCTTCAGAGGGTTGTCCCATGGCTCTGCTATGCCTGCAGTTTCTCGGTGGTGTGGTATAAGATGGACAGATCCTATGATTTCGCGTCAACCGCCTCACCTCCTTCGCTGTAAAGTAGGACCTACGATCTCATGAAATGTTGAGGACGATTGGAATCAGTAGATCAGACATTTTTTTAAAGATTTTATTTATTTATTCGACAGATAGAGACAGCCAGCGAGAGAGGGAACACAAGCAGGGGGAGTGGGAGAGGAAGAAGCAGGCTCATAGCAGAGGAGCCTGATGTGAGGCTTGATCCCATAACGCTGGGATCACGCCCTGAGCCAAAGGCAGACGCTTAACCGCTGTGCCACCCAGGTGCCCCAGATCAGACATTTTTTAAATCATCATGTATTGGAGCTACTAGATAGACTCTGCAGTCAGAAGAGCAAACCTATACTCAGAATGTGTCAATTTCAGTTACTATGAATGAAAGGAATTTCAACCCTCTTTGGAGCTCCACTGTAATCACAGTTAATTCTTGGGTCTGGTCTTCAGCCTTTTCTCCCATCCGGCTACAGGACAGGTGCATTTTTTATATGAGGCCAAGGAGGCCTTCTGTTTTCCACTCTTTGTCTTAAATTGGTAATTACCATCAGCCTCTTCTTGTCTTTCTCTGATTCGTCAAGAGCCCCAGCAACAATCATCAGATTTCATGTGTTTATAATTGCTATCTGTCCTGAAATCCTCAAACCTGTGATATTGTACCGACCTTCCATTTACCACGCACACCAGTACATTTGCTTCTGCCTGCATTCTATCCCGGCTCACCCGCAGTGAGGGTTTTAACAGTCATCTCGTGACAACGTACAGAGAGGCTACTAGTTCCCAACCCCCAGTGATGTTACCTTCATTACCAGCCAGCAGGCAAGTGCTATAACTCCAAAAATCCCATTTTAGTTTCTGCTTCCTAAGACCCATCCGGGCAGCAATGCTATATATCGGCTCCCCTGAGAAAGTCTTCTCGGAGACTTTGAAATGGACATTTGTGTGCAGATGGTTTATTGGATAGTTTGCTAAGGAATATTACCTGTGAGGGAGTGAGGGACGTAGGATTGGGCAGAAGAGAGGTTGAATTGCCCTGTAGGTGCAACAGGTGATTTTCTAGAAGGAAAATGCCACATTACCAACAGAAAAGGGGATTACTGCTAGGCAGCCCAAAGCAGCAAATGTCTCATAACAATCTTCCCTAGGAATGCTTTCCTCTTCATCTTCTTGAGAAGAATGTTATACAGATTATAAGTTATAGATACATCTTTACCGTTAGTCTTCTGTGTCATGATAAATGTGCACATGCGTGTGCGTGTGTGCGCGTGTGTGTGCGTGTGTGTGCGCATGTACCTCTGTTCTTATTTACGTGAACATCGAACCACCTTTTGGATTTCAAGCCAAGTGGAAGCAAAGCACTTTGGATTGGAGTTTTTCTGTTTACTTGTGTTTGCTTGTGGGGGAAACCTCTCTAAGTTAATTACGCTTGCTTTTCCAAGAGAATAATATGCTCTCAGTCTGGGATAATTAGGCAGTCTAATTAACCTTTAAAAAAAGCAAAACATAGCTTTATAGTGGCTATATCCCCTTCATTAGGTTAGTTTGGCTCGTCTTAACTGGCATAGTTAATATTGCTAATGTGCATATCTTTTCCCCTGGTATTTAGCACCATAACTTGTAATGAAAACACATTTTAGAGCACACTAGAGATTGAGTTAATGGAATTGGCTGTATCACAAGCAGAGATTCTTCCCATGGCTATGGCTCCATCTTCATATTTACTGCAAGGCACTTAGAGGTACAATTTAAAGTGGGGAAAGCTTTTTGAGTAATCATTTTTTTTTAATAATTAGCTTAGGAATAATCTGGAAACTATCTCTCGCAGCACTTTAATAATGGAAAGTAAGCTATTTCTGGAAATGTTAATGGAAAGTAAGCTCCTTGGAGATTGCAGAGTTAAAAGAGCTGTAAGAATGGCTATTAATTATGGCCCAAAGCCCTCTTTCTGTTATTAGGCAACACAGTTATAAAGCAAGATAATGCAGCATTCAGAAATCACAGTACCTTTCCCATTAGACACAGAGATAATCTCAGCTAGCTTGGAATTCAGGCATTGGTAAAAGCAGGCCTGTCACAAATGGAAGGACTTGTTACCTATACCCCTGCTGTATCTGCATGCAATTTCCTTTGATTTAATGAGGGGCCATGCAACAAATACTTAGGATTAAATTAGCAAATACACCCTATTCAAGCATTCCAGTATTAAAACACTAAAATTACTATACTTTTCAGGACCTACTTTTTCTTCTACTATATCAGAGAAAAGCATGCATTTCATAGTATCAATGCAGAATGAGCACCTGCTCACTTGTGACAAGATGGACGTGTTCTCAGCCTCAACCCTTGTCTTTACCCATTCCCCACGTTCCCTGGTTCCATACAATCATTCTCTCCTTGATTGAATTTTTGAGAACTGCATTCGGGATGCGTTTTAAATGTGCCCCATAGGTCCTGTCTTTCGTTTCCATCTCCTGTACAACCAAACTTGTAATAATACATCAGTTCCCAGAAATCTGATGGATTCACCAGCCATGGGCTCCCGCAACCTTTTGTTTCACCTAGAAGCAAGAGTATATTCTGCTTGTGGTCACAGGGTGTTTTTGACCTTGGTCTCTCTGCATCTTGGCTTTGACATACCCTTGAAATCACAGGTGGTATCTAACAGCGCTATTTTTATACAGTGCTTCCTGTCTAAGTGGGCCTTGCTCATTTCAAAGAAATACTCCGAGTGATCCACTAAAGCCTTAACATTGTGCAGGAAAAATACATTACGGTTTAATATAGAGCCTGTAACAAATGTAAGACAGCTGTGAAGGCAGAAAAGAGAAGGGTCTGACAAAAGCTTTCAGACTGTTCTACTTATCTGTGCCTTCAATTATTTTAAACAAAAGAACTGTAAATTCTTCTGTACACATTTTTGATATTTGTCTTCTCCATAGGTGAGCTTTTTAAAGCAAGACGGCTCCTTTACAATCAACTAATATTTTTTCTTCCTTTTTCAACTTAGTGGCACAAACTTCAGAGCAGAAATGAATTAGAGATTTGTTATTTCAGAAAAGTTTTAATAAGTCTGCCAACAACAAAAGCATTGCCTAATCTCGTTGCGGACCCATCAATGGCTGTACATGTGTGAAATTAAGTCGATTGAGCTGATTCCTGCCAGCCTACCTATTTTTATCTTTAGATGACATTCCCCATCATACAACCCATTAATGGCTGCTATCAAGGGCTTACTGAAATATACAAGACATTGGCAGTGTCCCTTTGATAGCTCTTCAAATGCTCTGGGAGCCGGGATCAGAAAGTCAGATTTAATAGCTTACAAGATTTATCCCTAGCAAGTGAAATCTGAGTGAAAAAAAACTTGTGATCTTGGCTGTGGAGAATGGATGTCTTACTGATGGACTGAGATTTTGCTGGAAAAAGAGGCTTTACGGTGTCACACCTGGAGCTGTTCCAGCATCTGCTGCAGAAGCACCTGTCCATGTACGGCGTGCATTAGAATGAAGAGTGATTCAGGACAGAAATAAAAAGTGAAAAACCAAAAATATCAGTCCGTCAATCACCAAGGATTGGTTAATTGGAGAGCCCTTCTCAACTATCCTTTTCCGGTTGTTTGAAAACAGCAGATACTACCTTGTTGCTGTTTGAATAAAGGAGAAAGCGCTAGGGGGACAAAAAAAAGAAAAAAACACCTAAAAATCTCAGTTGTTGATAATATAGATGCATGTTTACATATTCAACCATGCAGCACACATATATTTAGCACCTACTGTCTTCCAGCTGCTGAAGATTCTGTAGCAAGTACGGCATATAGGTCTCAGCCTCTGACGAGTTTAGATTCTACTGAGAAAGAAAAACAGTAAAGAACTAAACATAGGAAGATAATTGAAAGCGCCTAGAAGATGCTAATTAAATGATTCTTAACTAAAGAAATGGAAATGATAAGATGCTATTAAAGAAGACGACCTTGATATGATCAAGAGTACCTGAGGCCGAGGTGGGAAACACATCACTCGTAGCAAGGCCGCGTCTACAAGAGTAGGGAGCTGCTCCTGAGTTATGCTTTCCTCAGTTCACATGCATTTAGGGAGCACCAACCACAACATGAAAACCAATCAGGAGAAGTTTTGGATTGCCGAAGAGGCCTTGATTAGCTTCAGGAACCTTCCTCTGACAAATGTTTCCATTCTTTGGTCAGGTGGGGTTGAAAATAGTGAGAAATTCCATTTAAAACAGGCACACACAGTCGGTTTTGCATGTCCAAGAAGAGTATGATCTGGTTCCTGTCTTCTAGGAGTGAAGCCAGCTATGCAAATGCATAATTACAATTATAAGTAGTGAGAGCCGCACACAGGAGATTCGGGAAGACTTGAACCCTCTCAGAGATTACCACTCTGGAACCGGGTTTTATGTGAACATGTTGTCACAACCAAGGAAGCAATCATGCCTATTTGTATAGTATTATAAATGCTCATTGCACCCTGCTCATAATGAAATTATGCACATTAATATGGAAGGCTGATTTGTCTTTTGTAGTGTACCAGAGGTCTTTTATAACCATAATCGACAGCATCATGGAGTGTTCGTTCACGTCCTCAGGGCGGTGAAGAGACAGTGGTCCAGACTTGAGAATTCTGATCTTTCTCCACAAGAAGCTGGTGGTGCAGGATATCTGTGAATCAAGGTAAAGTCTTTTCTAAGCACTTAGGGCAAGAGCATAAGTGAAATCCCACAATCCATATATCGACTTATGGCAAAGTTGTATATCCCACTAACAAATTTGACAAATATGCCTTCCTGATGATAAAATACATGTACAGGAATGTTTTTATTTGACTCAAAGTCAACAAAGTAAACAACTGAACTTCACTGTTGCCTGGGTTTGGGTGTTGTTTTGAAGATCCAGTGATGTTTACATAAGCGATTGTTTTATTGTGCAAAATGTTCCTCCACAAACTGACACAGTTGTTGTGTATGCTGCATTAACTCATAAAGATCTCTGAAATAAAAAATTGAAACCAAAATATAATATAATAAAATTAAAAAAAAAAAGAAGCAAGAAATTGGATGCTCAGCATTATTGGGAACAGATAATGAATTTCATTTATTTCATTAGGGTCCATTGTGTTTCTTTTTAAAAAATATTTTATTTATTTATTTTGAGAGAGATAGGGAGATATAAATACATAGTGGGGGAGGGGCAGAGGGAGAGAGAGAGGGAATCTCAAGCAGACTTCCCACTGAGCATGGAGCCTAATGCAGCGCTAGATCTTATGACCCTGAGATCATGACTTGAACCAAAATAAAGAGTCAGATGCTTAACAAACTGAGCCACTCAGGAGCCCCAGGTCCCGTTGCATTTCTATCTGGGGAGACTGATGAGACAAGTTGTTTTGTCTTTCCTCTTACCCAGGCTTCTTGCTTGTCAAATCTTCTCTACGCTCCAAAGCAGTCCATCTCTAACTTGAGAAGCGACATAACCCCAAAACTCTACAGAATTTAAATGCAGCTCTTCTTGTCTGGGCATAGTGCAAGCGATGTGGAAAAGCATTTTCCTGGGCCCAAATGGTGCTAGGCATATAAGCAAGCTAATTAGGGTCATGAGGCTTTCCAGGCAAATACTATACACCAGATCCAAGGTGACAGACGTGCCTACGTATTTTTTAATAAATATATTTTTTGGTGTGTTTGTAATATGTGGATCCCTCTAAAGAACAGACCACACAACAGGGGGCCCTCTTGCCTGATCTAAGGGGTACTATCTGATTGAGTTCCACTCCCAAGGCAATTGAGTGCTATTATCATTACGAAAATTGACAAATATCAGGGTAATCAAAATTTAGTGTATACTGTATATATATATTTTGAAGGACTTCATTTATTTGAGAGAAAGAGAGGAATGAGCAGGGTGAAGGGCAGAGGGAGAAGCAGACTTCCTGCTGAGAAAGGAGCCCAATGCTGGACTTGATCCTGGGACTTCGGGATCATGACCTGAGACGAAGGCAGACACTTAACTAGCTGAGCCACCCAGGTGCCCGTGTATTCTCTATATTCTTATATATAACCTAGTTATTGAGTAATATGTTTTTAGAAGTGGCCAGTTCTTTTTGAATCATTCTGTATAAGGAATAGTCCAGTCCAAAAGAGGCAGTGATGCCTGTGGGAAGGTAGGATGGTTTCTCAGGGGACATGACCCTTGGACTGTCTTTTCTTTTCTTTTCTTT
>NC_048226.1:12000318-12160397 GCF_002007445.2 Ailuropoda melanoleuca
TTCCCTTCCCTTCCCTTCCCTTCCCTTTCCTTTTAGATTTTATTTATCTGAGAGAATGAGCAAGAGAGATAAAGAGAAAGAGACAGAGCGAGAGCAGGGGGAGGAGCAGAGGGAGAGGGACAAGCAGACTCCATGGTGAGCATGGAGCCCGACGCGGGGCTCAATCCCACAACTCTGAGATCGTGACCAGAGTCAAAATCAAGAGTTGGTCGCTCAACTGACTGAGCCACCCAGGCGCTCCTGGACTGCTTCTTAAAGGAAGAATAGAAGTCAGCCAAGTGGAGCAAACGCAGGAGGGCATGCTTGGCTAAGGGAAAATAATACACAGAGCCCCACAGAGGCACGTCCAAGGAAGTGCAGGTATTTTGATGTGGTCGAGTGCACATAGATGAGCTGGAAGAGGAAGATGAGGGCTAATGGTATCATCCAAGCCAAAGATGACAAAGCCCGAACTGAAGCAGAGCAGGGGGAAATGCCACAGTAGTGGCAGATGGACCGATGTTAGATATGAGGGACTCACAGCTTCTGGCTGGAAAGTCTCTGTAGTGGCCCATGCTCTCGCCTCTGGTTGGAGCCTTTATAGCACTGGCAATACTGCAGTGAACGGACTTAGGTGCATGCTAGTACGACCTCACCTTAAACCCCTGTCAGTACGATTCAATGAGATTCAGTGTGTTAAGCAGGAGAATGTACAGTCCATTCACAGCACAGAGCCAAGGCATGGATGGAATTTTTCAAAAGCAGTGGAACTCCATACTAGGTAGCCTTCTGTGCTCATTCTGGAATGAAAAATTAATAACCTCCTGGAATCATTCATTATCAGATTTGAGTAAGGAAAAGATGATTAAATCTCCATGTGATAGACTTGCTGATTTCTCAGATTCAGAATGATTAAGATCGGCTGGTCAAGGGCATGAGAAGGACTCCTACCCTCCCAGAGGGGAAGTGCCCTCTGCAGCTGCCTGCCTGCCTGCTTGCTGAGGATGTCTTTAGGGAGACTTGGAGGCAAGGACCCCACCTGGCTGCTCACCCTGATGTTTGCTCCACGTGGAGCATTGAGCATGGCGTACTTTTGACTTCAATGTGGCTGCAGTGCACCACAGCCTGGGTTCCTGGCCCTGTACTCACCATGTTTCACTTAAACGCTTTCTTTGCTTTTTAAAAAAGTAAAGTATTTGGCTCAGTCGGTTGAGCCTCTGACTCTTGATTTCGGCTCAAGTCATGATCTGGGGGTCCTGGGATCGAGCCCTGTGTCAGGCTCTGTGCTCAGCGTGGAGTCTGCTTGTCCCTCTCTCTCTACTTCTGCACCCTCTCTCTCTCACTCTCAAATAAGAAGAATAAATAAAATCTTAAAAGAAAAGTAAAATATAACCAAAGTGAGTTGGGAACTATAGAACCACAGTGGCTGCGATTCTGAATACAAAAGAAAAAAAGAGTGAGACTATTGAAAACAATCACCCAATACATCTTGATTTTCTTCTTCTAGATTCTTCCCCATCGGTGCCAAGGATTTTTGTGAAGGCTCGAACAGCCTGACCCTTTTATTCCACCAGGCCCAATGAGATGTTTCACTCTGAAGCTGGGGTGGTCCTGTGCACCCTGCTGCAGACGAGGAGGGAAAGGCCTTCGCTGGGAGGTTCATTTGTAGGAACAGAAGAGAAAAGCATCCCTTTCCTTATTTTCCAGAAGCTCTCTTTCTTTTCTCCCCCCAGGTGGATCTGCTGACGTCACCCTCCTCCATGCAGACCCCACTTCCTCACTCTTCCCGTCAACGTCATCAGGCCTGGATGTGTTATGATGACACCCTTCCTCTCCCACAGAGAAATGGGGGCTTAGAAGAAAACACAGACACACCCGTATTAGTTTGCCAAGGCTACTTGAGCAAGGTGCTACGGCCTGGGCGGCTGAGACAGCAGACATTTCTTTTCTCGCAGTTGTGGAGACTTCGAGTCAGAGATCAAAGTGTGGGCGGAGCTGGTTTCTCCTGAGGCCTCTCTCCTTGGCTTGTAGAGGGCCATCTCCTGATCTGTCCTTGCCTAGTCTTCCCACCTAACTATCTGTCTCCAAATATCCTCTTCTTATAAAGACACCAGTCCTATTGGATGAGGACCCACCCCTATGATGTCACTTTAATTTAATCACCTCTTTAAAGGCCTTGCCTCCAAATACAGTCACATTCTGAGGTCCTGGGTTTAGGACTTCAACTTATGAATTTCCTCCCTCTCTCCCAGGCGTCTATTGATAGAAGGCTTGGAGCTGGTCGTTTGGGGGAGTTCCTTGGCCTTCACTTTATCTTTGAGTTTCAGCCAATGGCTGTGCTTCTCTCAGCCAATTGCTGTGATCTGCCAGGTCAGCAGTCTCCCTGGGACTGAATTTTCACCCCACGGTCTTGTCTGGGATGGAAGTTTCTCTTTTGAGATGTCAACCCTTTTGACAGATCTCTGGTGCCCAATTAATGTTCACTCTTAGCTTTTCTGGATTTGTCCCTACATTCCCAGCCTCCTGGGGTCCCAAGCTTTAGCATCCCATGGCCAAGTGTTCCAAAATAAGAGATCCCATCCACTGGTGGCCTTGGTTTCCTGAGAATTCTGTTAAGCCCACTCAGCCAACTGAATGCCCTTGGCCCAGTCATTTTGTAAAGGGCTGGGGCTCTAGTCTCTTCCCTCACCCCAGGAAGCAGATACGGACTTGTTATTTTGCTGTCAGGATCCTAGGTCTAAATGTAGGTTGAGAGCTCAGAAAGTGTGTGTGTGTGTGTGTGTGTGTGTGTGTGTGTGTGTGTGTGTATGAACAAAAGATGTGTGCATTTCAGTGGGAACTTGTCCTCAGTTTCCCTGCTTCATTATATCTTCTCCGCTGTCTTTGCTAAAGAAGTGAAGTGACTCTAGCATGCATCTCCCAGTCGGTGAAGAAGAATGCGTGGATGGCTTCCTCCCCATGTGGGTCTTGCATTCTAGAACTTTCTATCAATTCGTAGAAGAGAAAATAACACAGAAGGGGTTTTATGGGTTAGACCAGTTCACTTCTCCTTGGTGCTCTTCATTCTCCTCCTCGGTAACAAGAGTTACTTAAAGCTTGCCTTCCCCGAGTCGTTTCGAGCTCTGAATACTGGGGTAAAAATCTCTGCAAACCATAGAGGACTTTAACAAGTCAGAGTTTTCAAAAATGTATATTTATGATCGAAACAACCGTCACCATATGGTATGGGAAGAAAGAAAGGGCTGAAAGGGAAACACTGAATTATTATCCCCAGAAATTTTTCGCTTTGCAAGAAACACGCGTTAGGAATTACAAGGGCAGACAGATTTAATCAGGGGTCCCTACAAAAGCAATCAAGATCAAATGAACTGTAATTACAGTAATCAGTTCGTGAACTTTAATGCCACGTTCCTAATTTCAAATATTATGAAGTCCTGTATAGTGAATCAATCTGTCATTGCAAAGATAATAAAATTTTCATGTCTGATGGGATATATTCTGTTTGACTGAAAATTTGTCATTCTTTTCATCAGAAGCCTCATTAGGGTCACTGTTTTATAATTTTAATTAAAGGGAATGAATCCTATGAATGTATCTATCATCTTCCTCTCTGTCTCTCTATCTCTCTCTCTTTCTCCATCTCTTTATTTATTCACATATACTTAAAATAATAGATTTAATATAACTGGTTATACATATACAACTCCCCTTCAAATTTCCCTTTAAATGTTATTTTCTCCAAGACCCACGCTGGCCCCCATTAAATCAAGTTCTCCGATTATAAAGCCCCACAGTGGGCCAATGTCTTTCTCTGCAGCTTGTCCCAATCTGTAGTTCTATTTTTACTTTTGTGACTATGTGTTTAGGGTTTGTGCCTCATGGTCCAGGCTCAAGACTCGGGAGGGCAGACAGAGTGATGGCGTCATCCACATGGCCCAGGGTGCGACCTTTGGATTCAATCAACCCCACTCCCTGTGGCCTGTGAGGTGCTTTGTGGATTGATTTCTATTTCCCATGCCATCCCCTTTTCTGTTTTTCAAAATCCCCAGCATATTTCTACTCCTGGCCTGTTATACTTGATGTTGTCTCTGCCTGGATCTGTCTTCCTCCAGATTTTGCCTGGCTGTCTTCCATGCAAAATGTCATCCAAATGTCACTGTCTTAGCAAGACATTCTCTGATCTCACACATCAAAACTAGAGATGTGCCCCTCTGCATACATTCTTAATCTTATTTCCTTCTTTTTTTTCTTTTGTGCACTTGCCACTGTATGAATTGTTTTTCTTATGTATGTATCTATGTTCTTATGTGTATTTTTGTGTATTTATTACGTGTGTTCTTTCTAAGATATAAGATCTCTGAATGCAAAGCTCTATTTGATTTGTTTATTTTTGGATCATCAGGGACTAAAATGATGCTGGATCTTCATAAGTACACAAATACCTGTTGTATGGATAAACACATGATCAGTAGGTATTCGAAGGTATATTTTAGATGAGTGAAATGATCAATTGATAAGTGAATTTGATTATAACAAGTTTATTCAGATAAGATTTTTTAAAAAAAAAATCATAACCCATGATTTAGCATTCCATTAAAAATCGGGGGTTCTGTTAGAAACTGATTTCGCCTCTGGATATTAACTTGTAAAACCAAACAAGACTTCTCAAGTAGATGTGAATTCCATTCAGAAGTAGGTGAAAGATATTGATGCCACTGGGCCCCAGTGTGCCTCAGGTCTTTTGGTTCCTGGCCATGCATGGGATTGGCATGGCTCCCAATTTCCTAACTGGAATGTCTTAAGAGTTCTGTCCTTGAGAAGAGTCTACTCTGAGCCACAGTCCATAGGATTCTCCCCACATAGCTTATTGGTGAGGAGAAACAAGGATTAAGTCAATGCCTTTGAGGGACGACTGGGTGGCTCAGTGGGTTAAGCCTCTGATTCTTAATTTTGGCTCAGGTGATCTCAGGATCGTGAGATGGAGCTCGTATTGGGTTCTGTGCTCAGCGCAGAGTCCGCTTGTCCCTCTCCCCCTACCCTCTTTCTCTCTCAAAAAAATAAATAAAATCTTTTTAAAAGATCAATGCTTTGGGGCCTGATAATTGTTCCAAATGGATTCATTGTGAATGTAGGTTTCATGTTGACTCTGAGCTATGCCCTTTGCATTCTCTTTTCTTTGACTATCTGGGGCCACTTGGTCTTTAGCTGAAGAGATGGTCCTACCTAGACTCAGGGGCAAATCCTCTGGAAGATATGGACATTTACACTGCTTTCTCTCATCACTCAGGACCCCAGAACTACGTTATATTTTCCACTATATTTCTTGACTTTGAGGTCTAGCCTGGTTATAGCATCTTCAAGGGTTCCATTACTTTGCTGTGTTTATTGTTGACAATTCACCACTTGACCCCATGGAAACTTCCTAAAGCCAGTGCTTTGTTAGTAGCCTCTCTTGATATTCTTCCTTCAGTGTGCACATCTCTTGTTCCACAGTTGTCTTTGTTTATCCCCATAACAGCATTTCCACAGTAATTTATTCTATTGCCAGTGGTTTAAAATTTCGTTAATTTGGGCACTATTTTATTAGCAGTAATAGACATATATTACCCTTTTAAGAATCTTGCTAAAATTATTTAATATGACTATAAATTTCTATTTTCATTTTATAGGTTGTATCTGTCATGGATTGGAGTTCAATTTCTTTCTTTCTTTCTTTCTTTCTTTCTTTCTTTCTTTCTTTCTTTCTTTCTCTTTCTTTTTTTCTTTCTTTCTTTCTTTCTTTCTTTCTTTCTTTCTTTCTTTCTTTCTTCCTTTCTTCCTCTTTTTAACAGCAGCTTTATTGAGATGCAATTCTGTGTAGTTAGAAATTTGTCCTCTCCTAAAGAGAGGTCTAAATTTTGTCCTGGAAATTCTGGCAGGTAATTTTGAATCTCTTTTAATTTCCCCAAGGGTAAGAGTATCTTTGTTAATCAAGGTGGGTCACTTGGCTCACATCTGATAGTTTATGCTTAGGGAGCTGCTAAGTTATGACACTAGGTCATGCCAGAAAGACCAACCAAGTGAATAGAGAACTGGGGCTTTGAACTACGTGATATTATCAGCCCAAGTTTGGGCGAGGAAGAAGGCCTAGAAATTGAGCTCAACCATGTGGGCCATGATTCAATCAATCAGGCCTACACAGCGAAGCCTCAACAGGAGCTCTGGACTCTAAAGCACGGGTGAGCATCCCTGACTGGCAATACTCCCTGTACACTTAACCTATAGATGTTGGGAAGGTTACACATCACTGAGGATGGTAGAAAGTTCACTTTTGGAAATCTTTCAGACTGCTTCTTTTTTTTTTTTTTTGGAAGATTTATTTACTTACTTTAGAAAGAGAGTGGGGGGAGGGGCTGATGGAGAGGGAGAGAGTGAATCCTCAAGCAGATTCCCCCCTGAGTGCAGAGCCTGACCTGGGGCTTGATCCCAGGACCCTGGATCATGTCTTTGAGCTGAAGTCAGACCTTTAACCGACAGAGCCACCCAGGCACTCCTGTATTTGCATTACTTTAATGGCTAATGACATTAAGCATCTTTTTATATGTTTTTTGGCCATGTGTATACTTTATTTGAAGAAATAGTTACCCAAATCTCTACAAATTTTTAATACAAAGTTTGTTTTTCTGTTATTGAGTTGTAGGAATTGTTTATATATTTTAGATACAAATTCCTTATCAGATGTAACATTTGCAAATATATTCCTATATATTTTCTCCCATTTTGTGGGTTGTATTTTTATTTTCTTGATGGTGTTCATTGAAGTATAATTTTAAGAAAATATGATGAAATCCATTATTTTACATATAATATATATGTTCATATATATATTACATTACATATATATTACATTAGTATGTTATATATAAATATATATAAACATATATGGTTTTATATGTTTTAAGTTATAAATTTTATAATTTATAATATATAATATATATGTAGTTATTGTGGTTGCTTGGCCTTTTGGTGTCCTTTCTAAGAATTCATTACTTAAGCCAAGATCATGAAGATTTGCTCTTATGTTTTCTTCTAAGAGTCTTCTGTTTTTAGGTATGACATTTATATCTATGATCCATTTTGTATTAATTTTTCTATACGGTGTGAGTTAGGGGTTCAACACCATTCTTTTGCATGTAGATATCTAGCTGTTCTTTACCTCATTACATTGCCAAACTTGTCAAAAATATATTGACTATAAATGAGAGGTTTTATTTCTGGAATTTCAGTTCTGTTCCTTTGATTTATATGTCTACCTTGTGCCATCACCATACTTGCTTGATTCCTGTGGCTTTGTAGTAAGTTCTGAAATCAGGAAGTGTGAGTCCTCCAACTTTGTTTTTCTTTTTCAAGACTGTTTTGGCCATTTTGTATACTTTAAATTTCTGAGTGAGTTTTAGTATCAGCTTGTCAATTTCTGCAAAGAAGCTATCTGTGATCGGGATTATGGTGAATCCATAGATAAATCTGAGTAGTATTGCTATCTTGGTGATTTGGTCAATCCAAGTCGTTTGATTTATGAACATGGGGCATCTTTCCATTTATTTAGATCTTTAACTTCTTCCAACGATGTTTTATAATTTTCTATGCTTCTTTGGATAAATTTATTCCTGAGTATTTTATTGTTTTTGGTAATATTGTGAATCATATTTTTTATTTTTAGATTATTTATTGCCAGTGTATAGAAATAGAGCTGATTTTTGTATTTTGCTCTTGTATCTATAGTGAATTCTTTTTTTTTTTTAAAGATTTCATTTATTTATTTGAGAGAGAGAGAGCACGCATGAGAAGGGGGAGGGGCAGAGGGAGAAGCAGACTCCCTACTGAGTGGAGAGCCTGATGCGAGGCTTGATCCTGGGACTACGGGATCATGACCTGGCCAAAGGAAGATGCTTCACTGACTGAGCCACCCAGGCATCCCTCTATAGTGAATTCTCATGCCATATTTTATTGTTTGGAAAACCCGTATAGACCATAAACTCTTTGAAGGCAGAAAATCTTTCTTGTTTGTGATATGTATTTGTAACTTGGTGTAGCAACTAGCATATAGTTGGCACTATAAAAAAGTGGTAACTGTTGAATGAACAAATCTTTATTTTTATTTTTTATCTCCCATTTTTATAGCATGCTATAAGAGGCTGAGGGGCACATAAAGAAGCATGAAAGTATAACTTTTTTTTTAAAGGTCTTAAAATTTATCTGTAGTTATATTTTGCTCAAGACAAACACTGAATAAAATCACAAAGCCTATCCAACTCCTTTTTATGACTCATCTCTGTTCTTGTTTCCCCTTCTGGATTGCATTGGTTGTGTCTTTCCTGAGGCATTAGTAACTTCATGCAACTTAGGTTTCCTGATCCTAGGTGTTACTAATTGACATCAGAAAACTATTTTCTTGATTTGCTACCAGTCTTGGTATCATTTGCATTTTTAGATTGGAAAGCCCTGTATAGACAGGGCAATGCTTAACTCAAAAAGCTGAAAATGGAATTAGACCCCTAAGATACCTTCAACTGTAATCTTCCACAAATATTAAAAGAATGGAATGTCAGGTATGGTTGCACTTCAGCCAAGGGTGTATTTGGATACAGCCTTCCTTTTAGGAAGACTATTTATCATTTTTGGAACCCTGCAGTGTAATTAACCATCTGTTTTACCTATAAACATAAATTCTATTGACCCTACTTGTCCTTGGTATAACTGTCTTTCCAAACATACCCAGAGCCAATGCAATGGAGGATTATGGGGATCTGCTCTCAGTAGCACATTGAAAGCTTCTCCCCAAATTTGTCTCCATACATGTTTTTAATTTTTTTTAATTTAATTTTTTTGTTTTTTTAAAATGCTTGTACATGTATGAATGACAGATGTTTCTGATGAAACATTTGATAAATTTGTTCTATATGCCATGAAAATTAATCAGCATTTGAATAAGAGACTTGAAAGGCAAAGCCATCTTTATTTATTATTATTATTATTACGTAAAAGGCTGATCATTGGCTTGATTGATTTTTCCTATAGCCTAGAATTGAGATTAATTTGCCATTTTCCTTTTCCAGTTTGAGTATCAAAACTTTACGCCCAATGCAACATGATTTGCCATAGAAAATACACTCACCACACTAATCCAAATTAGACAACATTTTATTTCGTGGGGACCACAAAGAAGTATTCTGGAGGATGAATAAATGTGAGAATGGGAGAGCGTCTGAGAGTTACACTCGCAGACACCAGCACATGCTAAGCAATAGGAGGTGCGATAGGAAATGTGCCATCCTGTGAGTGAACACGTGCTGAAAGGATGTGGGAACATCTCAAACTGTCGTTAAGGCTTTCTGGAAGTCATCTCAGAGAGGTAGTGTGGAACGGATGCCAATGCAACTCAGCCATCTGAAATCCCATTACTTGTGCTTCCTCTGTTTGGAGAAAGCTCATGGAAAATAGATGGTTCACAGTCACAGAAGCATAAAATAAAAAGAGTACCAGGTCGTGGGCAGCGTTGTAGGTCTGCACGGATAGATAGCTGCTCTTGGACGAGTAGACTGATGCGTCATACTCGTTTCGGCTGCATTAGTCCTACAGAACGTGGGGCTCCCTCAAGCCTCCGTACCCGAGAAGCCATTGTTGAGAGAAGCTGATGTTCTCTACCTGAGTTTCCTATTTACTGACTAACAATGATTTTCCATTTCATATTTTCTCCTCGTAATAAGGGAA
Source organism: Ailuropoda melanoleuca (assembly GCF_002007445.2). Taxonomy (NCBI): domain Eukaryota; kingdom Metazoa; phylum Chordata; class Mammalia; order Carnivora; family Ursidae; genus Ailuropoda; species Ailuropoda melanoleuca. The sequence goes on from NC_048226.1 coordinate 12,010,048, forward strand.
TGAGTTTGTGAGTCTTATCATCTGAGAATGGCAGTGTTTCCGTTTTAAATTAATATGTTAGGATTCTGTTTAATTTATCTATTATTTTTAAAGACGTATCTTTTAAGGATTTTATTTATTTATTTTAGAACTAGAGAGAGAGAGCCCAAGCAAGGGGAAGAGCAGAGGGAGAGGGACATGCAGACTCTGTGTTGAGTGTAGAGCCCAACACGGGGCTTGATCCTACCACCCTGAGATCATGACCTGAGCCAAATCAAGAGTGGTACTCTCAACTGACTGAGCCACCCAGGCACCCCTGGAATTCTGTTTAAATATGACCTTGTTCCTGAGGTTCCTTGATGGCTCAGTTGGTGAAGCATCTGCCTTCAGCTCAGGTCAGGATCCCGGGGTCCTGGGATCGAGCCTCACATCAGGCTCTGTGGAATCATTAAAAAAAATGTGACCTTGCCCTGAGAGACAGAACTGCTCTCGGCATTCCAAAAAAGCCTCCCTGATCATTTGATTTTGGACCGTGGTGAGTTCATTTTGCATGTTCTTTCTGAACATCTGTCTGGCCTTCCTTAGGTGGCATTTGATCTCATCAAATATACATCAAAGCACAGGCTGGTGTTAGGAGAAATTAGGCAGTGAGACAGTTTTGTTTTCTGTACTTCTAATGCATCTGTTCTCTGTCCAGTTCCACAGTCTCAAGTTCTTTTCCTCACCTGGCATTGCAACAGGTCATTCTGGTCAAAGTGTAAGTGACTGAGGGCATCATCCATCTTGCCGTCTACATGCTGTTGTTCTCTAGACGGGAGTGAACGATGTTGGGAAGGCAGACATCACCAAGCTATGTGTGTTGTGGGAGACACTTTGGGTGTTCCTTCCTTCATATCCACTCTGACTCATCTTCCGGCACGTGGGAAGGTGACATTTCTCTGATCTCTTCTGCTGTCAGCATCTTGTGACAAGTTCTGACAGTGGGCTGTGAGTGGAGTGACGTATGTCTCTTCTAATGCAAAACATTTCGTGCTGGGGCAAGATCCTTCAGAACTCTCTCTCTCTCCTGGGCAAAAGAGAAAATCTCATCTTTATGTCTGTGAGAAAAAGGACAGTCCCTCCAACAGCCTGGGTCCCTGAGAGACTGTGAGGAGTACAGCCCCTTCCCCCGCACTGGGTTTGTATGTGCACCATGTGGTGTCATTTTTGGATATGGACCATGAATAAGAAGGTGACTATTCTTGTATTATTTACTACCAAGAATTCGAAAGTTATACCATACCAGTATGGTATAATAGAAATAGAATGTGAGCCACATAGGTAATTATAAATTCTTTAGTAACCACATTAAAAAGTAAAAGTAAATAGGTGAAATTAATTATAATAATATATTTTATTTACCCCAATGTTTTCAAAATATTATACTTCGAACATGTAATTAATGTAAAAAAAACACTAATGAGATATCTTTTTTATCATACTCTTTTTTTATTTGTTATTTTTTTGAAGATTTTATTTATTTGTCAGAGAGAGAGAGAGAGAGAGACAGCATAAGCAGCAGCACGAGTGGGCAGAGGGAGAAGCAGGCTCCCTGCTAACAAGGAGCCCGACTGGGGACTCGATCCCAGGACCCTGGGATCATGACCTGAGCTGAAGGCAGACGCTTAACCAACTGAGCCATACAGGCATCCCTATCATACTGAGTCTTTAAAACCAGATGTGTATTTAGCTGTAGTTCCTCTTATTTCAAACCAGTTATAGTACAAGGGCTCAAACTGCATAGGTGGCTAGTATCTGGGTGGTATTATGTTGGACAATGCAGATCTATGCCATCTTGAATAAATATATACATTCTGGAAGCATAAATTATAAATCAACTATGACTTAGGGTCCCGGGATTGTTATTTTCACAAAGTTAAAGGATGTTTTCTTTCATTACCTTTAACTCCTGGATATTTCTCTTTGCTTTGTATTTCTTCCCGACTATTTGGGAACTCTAAGGGCTACGTTTGCTGTGTGAATCACAAACCATGGCTCTTCTGAGGGCTTCTTGAATTGTGCAGCACACTGTGATGTGAATATATACAGAACACTTTGCTGGGTGCACGAGACAGCCACAGGGTTATAAAGTTTTACACACTGGCATATTGAGCTGTTTACTCTGCTGGGAAGGCAGCCAAGTAATAACATCCAATTCATGCAGACACCTGCCTGGACATTGATACTTCATCCATCTATTCTCTGGATGTTAAAAGAAGAGAGAAAACATAAAGAGACCCAAATACCTGAAGCAATACTTTCAATTTACTTTAATACCTATGTGTGTCTTAGTTCGGATTTCCCCAGAAGCCCTGAGAGTGGATTTCAGTACAAGTAGTCCATCTGGGCTGTGCAGAGTTGGGTAGTGATGCAGGGAGGGGATTGTGCCCTTGTAAGCCAGCTGCCATGGTGGGCAATTAGTATTTGCCTCTGAGAACAAAGTCTGGAAAGTGGTGTAGAATACAAGGTGTGAAATTAACCCAGTCTAAGGACAAGCAGGCTGGGGAATTTACACACCAACTCTGAGTCATGGGTTGTGGGTGTTCCCGTGGGATGCCAGTTCCCTGATGCCCTGGGGCAGCAGCACCTGCAGTCCCAGAGATTCCAAAACTGGCATTCAGAACTCACCCAGACAAATGAAATGGTAGGTTTGACAGATATGGGCGAGACATTTGCAGAGGCTGTTTTGATAGGACATTCATTTCAATATTGGAAGAAATCAGAATTATAGAGTCAGATTTGACAAATGGAGCCAAGGAAGAGACTTTCTGAGGACAGAGTTTATTTTAAAGATTTTATTTATTTATTTGAGAGAGAAAGGGAGAGAGGGAGCTGGGTGAGGGGCAGAGGGAGAAGCAGATTCCCTGCTGAGAAGGGAGCCCAATGTGGGGCTCAATCCCAGGACTCTGGGATTAAGACCTGAGCCAAAGGCAAACACTTAACCTATTGAGCCACCCAGGCGCCCCCCGAGGACAGATTTAAAGCAATGTCATAAATTTAGGTTATAAGGGGGAGAATTTGAGTGCCAGTGTTATTCTTTAAAGAAGAAATTGAGATGTCAGAGATGAATGTGGCCTCCGGTCTTAGATACAGAAAGGCACAGGGCATAACTAAAAGTAGACAGCAGTTTTGAAGGTGCAAAGAGGGGGAGGGGCTGACCACTGCTCCTGGGCATCATGGCAGAGTGGCACCTTAACTGATGACCTATATACTCTACGGAGGCTACTCAGGGAAATTGGATCCCAGAGACTGGCTCACACTATGGACAGAGCATCCAACTGGCAGGTTTGCCATCTTGCTAATTTGCAAAGGACATTTCTTCCTTGATGACCTTTTTTTTCTTGATGAATTTTATAGCTTTATCCTAATCAGTCATATTTTCCTGAAAGCACCCCATTATTAGATTAGTGTATCACTTTGATTTTGTTGATAAAGTGTTGAGTACCAACCTGGTTCTAAGCTTAGCACACTCAGTAACTATTAATCTTTTTGATTATGGCAAAACCTATCCATTTTATATTTTAGACCTAATATTAAATATTGAAGCTCTGGTAACAAATCTTCTCGTTCCCAAATTCTGAAAGTATATCTTGTCGTGGAACTGTAGCTCCCTATGTAAGGTCTATGAGTACCTTATGTTGTCAATCCAATGGAAAAGTAAGCCATTTTTTCCTTCCTAACTTGTGTCCTAGCCAGAGAAATAACACAAAATTCAATTATCAATTAGTTATTGAGCATCCACTTTTTCTAAATTTCGGACACAAGGAAAAGGGTAAAGACAACACAAAAATAGATGAGATTCTTATAACTCAAACTCAGAAGATATTAAAGTCCTTCATTCAAAAATATTTACCGTGGGCGGGCGCCTGGGTGGCACAGTCGTTAAGCGTCTGCCTTCGGCTCAGGGCGTGATCCCAGCATTCTGGGATCAAGCCCCACATCAGGCTCTTCTGCTAGGAACCTGCTTCTTCCTCTCCCACTCCCCCTGCTTGTGTTCCGTCTCTCACTGGCTGTCTCTGTCAAATAAATAAATAAAATCTTAAAAAAAAATATTTACCGTGACTATCTTATGTGTAAGGCTTGGCTAGGTGCTGAGGATACCGTGTGAACAAGATAGACATGAGCCTTGAGCTGGTGGGGAACCAAGATGAGTCCACAAGAAATTATAATACAGTGTGATGAGTGTGGTGATAAGGTAACAACAACATGTCTCGGGAGTTCAGAGTTTTTCTCTCCTTGCTGTTAGCCATTTCCTGGCTAAACTGGATGAAGATTTTCGTGTTATCACCCTGCAGGAAAAAGGAGAAATATCCTTCAGGATCAATAGGATGTTGATCTGACAACTGACTATGAGCTACATTTTAAAAGCCCAAGGTTGCTGATTAATCCTTGCTTTGGCACTCCCTTCTATTTGCTCCAGTGTCCAGAAACATTCAAGAGGCTGGGTCTCTTAGAAGAAGAATGGCCCCATGATTGCAACTCTGCGGCATTTTTCAATGAAACAGGATTAAGAAAGAATAATGTGAATATATATATATTTTTAAAGGCAAACATGCCAAATGGATGTGGGGATGTTTTCCTGGTATTTGTAGCAGTATCTCTGGTTCAGTCTACGTCGTCTGTCCGTCTGAGTCAGGCTGGGCAGGTCGGTTGGGCTTGTGAGGCAGGTCCATCAGGAATCTGTTTGCATGAGACTCTTCTCGTGAAGAACTTATTTCAAGGAAGGAGGGAGTCGGGCACAACCGTACAGCTGGGCAGAGGAACGGAGTGAAATTAGTGCTGAGTGATGAATAACATGTCAGTTAGAGTCCAGCTCAGCCACAAGGAAGACGCTTGTTTTCATCATAAGAAGAAAAAATGTTCGAAATAAAAACTGGCAAGACCATCTTGCCAAAAATATGTGAGTCAGGGTAAGCCAATACTGTCATATCAGAATATGAAGGGGAAAGGTAATGATTTTCCCCTAGACCTCTACCCAGCGTGGGCACCGTAGGGATCCGATGTGCTGGAGTGGTATTGGGAGGGAGGTGACAGAAGTTGCAGCTACCTCTGATGGAATTCTAAAACATGTGGAAGAAGATGGCAGAAAATTCTTAGGACCAGTAGCCAAAGCTCATAGTAGCGGCAGCATGGTCAAGTGTAGCGGACTCAGCCATTGGTAGTGTTCAATGGATGGCAGTAGCAGGGGCACCCAACACATAGGTGAGCGCCCTAGGGATTTAGCAGTGATGTTCCATGGATGCTAATGGGCATGGACCTGAGCACATGGGAGACATCCCCTCGGAAATGCTAGGAACCCTTGGTGGCAGACGGGAGGCTTTATAGGGGATAGAGTTCCTTATATGGCGCCACCATATTCTTGGAAAGACAGTTTCCTGACATTGCAGGCGAGATGCCATGGGGTCTTCACATAGTTGCAGCTTCCTCCCATAGAACTTCGATTCTTTAACATTCCATCTTCCTTTCTCCCTTTCCACCAGAGCTCATGATTAAACTTGCTATTTCTTGCTGATCTCTTTCCCGGACTTTTATTGTTTGATTCCCCGCCCCCACCATCGAGGGTCCCAGATAGATATTACCCTTTCATCTTGGAATCGGGAAATTTCTCTTTCATGCCTTAATTAGCGTGTAACTCCTCCTTTGATTACCTTTCCCTAAAAAAGTCAGGAAAAGAGCGACATAAATGGCTGGCCACTTCAGTCATTTCCACTAGAAAGTGAAAGTAACCACATCTGGTTATTGATTTCAAGAGGGACAGAAGACTGTGGGCCCCACAAGGACAAATCGGAAGCACATCTGAGCCTGCCTCCCATCCCCACCCCCCACCCCCGGCTGCTGATTGCTCAGAATCCTTGTCTTTGAAAGAGCTACAGAATATGAATTCTTGTGACAGCTTGGGAAGTTTAGAAATTTTCTAGAGAAAAAAAATTGAGTTCATTTAGCTTGACAATCATTAGCAATTTATTTCAGTAGGTCTGATTATAATAGGTGAGTGAAAATTTATGAAATAAACAGCCCTTTCAAAAAGCCTTGGGAATGAGCATGAGAATTTGTCTCTTTCTGCTGAGTGACTGATATTAGACATTCAAATCACTCCTCACATTCATTATGTGGGGTTTGAATAGATTCGTATAATCCTAACCTGCTGTGTTCTTCACTTGCTAATCTATTCCAACACCAGTGGAATATTAATGACTTTGGAGCCATAACACTTTCCATAACCTCTGCTATTTGTTCTGTGACAAAATTAAGTACAGTCTGTACTTAATTACTCAACATTGGACTTCAGCAGGAAAGAATTCAATTTTGTAAAATAACAAACTTTTGGGTAATTGCATGTATAATCAATGCATATTTTGTCCATTCAGTGGCTGTCTTGCAGGCAGTCATTATTTCTTGCCCTGCTTCAAAGAATGTTACACTTTTAAGGTCACTGTCCTCATTGCCTTCCTGAATTAACAGCAAGAAAAAAAAATGAATTGAACTCTGGACATTTTTCTGGTTTTAAAATCACCTTTTTTTTTGCATTTAGCATTAAGGTCACAGATTTTTGAGGCCAAAGCACGGTTTTTCCTGGCTATTTTTCTTGGACCACTTGTCTGTAAGAAGTGGTAAGAAGTGGCACATTTTCTTTTTGTCAGAAAAACATATATATATATATAACTGTGTTATTGTCCAGGGCTTAGAACAAAATAAAAACCCAGATGATAAAGGACAACTTCTCCCTGACATGAGAATACATTTCTCTACTAATAAGGTGACCACTAGCTATACGGGCACCAGCTGGTTCCTTATAAGCATTTATTTGGCGAGGAAACGACAGGTACTGGAACTTTGCTTCAGGCCCTCAGATGTTGGTATAACCCTATGTGTCTGGTTTTGCTTCCAAATTAAGACCTGAGTTTTAGCGGGAGCCCTCCAGTCCAACACGATAGCATTAGCCCAAGAATCGTTCCTTCTCTTCACTTCTTACCATTCTCCATTCCCTCCTTCCCCAACTGCTTCAAAAATAGTGTACACGCACAGGATTCCTCTGAAATCAGGAGGTGGCCCCTGAAAATAGAGCCTTTTCACCGTGGTTCACTCTGGGTCTCCTTTGAAGACGAACACACATCCAGTTTGTCCGCTGAGAACTTGTATTAAGACCTCAAGTTGGGAGACCATGGGCAGAAGGACGAGGGGCTGGGAGAAGGAGGGTTGCGGGGGGAGGTGGAGGAAGGATGAGCTCTGCCTTTCTCCTGACTTCTCACCCTTGACATCTGGGGCAATGGGATGAGAGGAGATACCTAGACCAATTCTACCAAGTTGGGAAAGTGGACAGCTCAGCATCATCTCTGTATCTCCCCAAATCTGAGAACCACTTAAGAAGCCAGAAGGGCTTCATTTTATAGAGGTAGAACCCGCAGGTCAGAAACGCTAGGCGACGTTCTCAGAGCCGCAGACCTAAGAGGAAGGGGAGCTCTTTTGAGTCTTAGGTCCGTAGGCCAGTTGCACACTTATCCATCTACAACAGCCAGCCCACTGCAAAGTCAGATGCAGCCCCATATAAAAATATGCACAATCAGAAGAGAGGCAGTTGATTTTATGGCTTTTTTTCGCCTTTGCTTGAAGAGCACATGGCTTGTCAAAAGTGAACCATAGGTAACATAAAACTTGGATATCCTCAGCTGCTGGCCAGTTGTTTCGTTTCAAGGTTTATTGGTTCAAATTCCTGTAAAATTGGATCCAGGCTCCACCCTTGTCCGCCCCCAGCCTTCTCTAACTGCTAACCTTATTCAAGAAGGAATCTGTGTGTGCAGCTGCCTACATTCTCCTCCCACCCCCACCTTCCACAGTGTTAAGCAAGAAGCACAAAACACAAGGATGCCCATGAATAATTCAAACCCCCGAGAGAAGGCTATTCCATACTGACCCAAGACAAACCTTTCCCATCAATCTGCATTTTTTAAGCTAACCCTGGGAAAGCCAACCTCCTTCAGACGTGCGAATCCAAGGCAATTCTGATTTGCAAGCCTAAAAGGTCCTCAAGTAAGAAAATCAATTCAAACCCAAAGCGACATTTCACTCCTATGAAGTCGGTGTTGTCTGGCCTGCATTATTTAATAGGGTGTATCTATTATGACCTCTGAAGAGTTAAATCTCATGAACAGTGGGGCAGAATGCTATCTGTTATAATTTCAACTTTAATGATTGGAAACGCAGAATTCATTATTCTGCTGAAGTAGATCTGAAATGGTTTTCATTTTAGTCCAACCGTCAAAAAGGAACATGCCTCACGGGGCGCCTGGGCGGCGCAGTTGCTAAGCGTCTGCCTTCGGCTCAGGGTGTGATCCTGGAGTCCTGGGATCGAGCCCCACATCGGGCTCCTCCACTGGGAGCCTGCTTCTCCCTCTCCCACTCCCCCTGCTTGTGTTCCCTCTCTCCCTGGCTGTCTCTCTCTCTGTCAAATAAATAAATAAAATCTTCAAAAAAAAAAAAAAAGGAACATGCCTCAGAAGATTTTATTGACCTCATTTTAGTCGGGGGACCCATTTGTTTAAACGTTTAGAATTGTTACCCAAAAGGAACAGCACTCAGGGACATTCTGACCAGCCCTGGTTTCCTTCCAGGTAGAAGGTGGCGTCCTTGGATTTGTAAGGTGAAGCACTACTCCAAGACAATAGCCAAAGCCTCAGGGAAAACATGAACTGTCTGAAACGAAGACTTCCTTTCAAGATGGATGCAATCATAATCCAACAGGAAATAAGGGTGTGAGGGGTTGCTTGCTTGAAAGCTGTCACTGAACATTCGTGACTCTTTGGGATGAAATTTAAGGCTACTGTAGTCACTGGGAAAATTCAAATTTCAAAATTCAAAAGCAGTTCTGGGGTTCAATTCTATGGGTTATTTTTCTCCCCCAAATTATATTAGCTGATTGATTGAATTATCTAATACATCATTTATTCAGAGGTAAGATACTTCCCTCACTTTGAAAGTGGATATAATGGCAAATGAAAATCGGTATTTACAAAACTTGAGTTGGAATATAGAAGAACGTATTGCATGGTGCACTGGGTGTCATACACAAGTAATGAATCATGGAACTTTACATCAAAAACTGGGGATGTACTGTATGGTGACTAACATAATATAATAAAAAATATTATTAAAAAAATAAATGCAGAAAATGACAAAAACAAAAAAATAAAAAAATAAAAGCTCAAAAAAAAAAAAAGGAATATAGAAGAACAAATTACATCAGTGTTTGACAAACTATGGCCCACAAGCCAAATCCNTGCAGAAAATGACAAAAACAAAAAAATAAAAAAATAAAAGCTCAAAAAAAAAAAAAGGAATATAGAAGAACAAATTACATCAGTGTTTGACAAACTATGGCCCACAAGCCAAATCCAGCTCCCCTCCTATTTCTATAAATAAAGTTTTATAGGAACATACTTGTCCCATCCATTTTCAAATTTTCTATATCTGCTTTCACATTACAGGGACAAAGTTCAGTGGTTTGGGCAGAGTTGAGCGGTTTTAAAAGACATCGTCGGGCCTGAAAAGCCAAAAATATTTACTATTTAGCTCTTCACACAAAAGGTTCATCAGTCCCCGAGTTAGACTATAGTACTCGTGATCTGTGAGAAGCAAAATCTACCGAAGTCCTCTGAAAGAACAGGGTATTCATAAGTTCAAAAAATCCGATGGAGTTGGCCTGGAAATGTAACAAAGGCTAAATTGCCAAAGAAAAATGACAATTCATGACATTATTACAGCTGAAGAGCAACCAGGAGACACGTAAGGAGCAAAAATTTGTTTCTGGTGCACGAGTGAAGGAAATCACCACATCCGGACTTTGTCGACAACCTTTATACAATATTGTCCGAGCCTGGAACCAAGAGGGATGGAACATGTACATTTCATCAGGTGTTGCTACGACGTAGATCGGGGGTAGGTAAAATTATTCCATGAGATCCAGAGAGTAAACATTTTAGGCTTCTCAGGCCAAGAGGCAAAAGCAAGCAACTCTTCTTGGAAGGCGAAACCATTTATTTTATTGTTGACCATACAAAGACAGGTGGGGCGTAGCTTGCTGACATCTGGGTTAGAGGAAAGACTCCTTACTACTTACTTCTTTTCATTCAGCTTCTGTGCTCATTAACCTTTCTTCTAATTACTAAATGCTATGTTGGTATAGCCTGCTGGATATACCAGTATTGGAAATATTGACTTCCAGCCAAGCGAAGAACTACCCCCATCACGGCGAGAGTGTCACCGCACTTGGATCCCCGAAGCCTAGCCCGGTGCCAGGCACGTGATGGGTATTTAATAAATATTGCCGAAAGAAGGGTGATGTTGCCAAGGCAGGTCTGCCCTGGGAGGGCCCATCTGGACACACAGATTGTTTCCACAGATAAAGCTTCTGCTTAGAGATCTCTGACTATAACGGACATGGGAAAACCTAATTTAGCAAATATGGGAAGTGACAACAAATTTGTTCTCTTGCATTATTCCTAATGTAAGAGGTAACCTGGTACAATCAACCTGGTTGTTTTTGGTCTTCGGGCAGCTTTTGTAGCTTTCTTTAAAGTCAGCAGGTGGTTTAAATAAAGTCTTTCCTACCATCTTATTGTTGAAGACACTGTTTTTGACCAGACGACACTTCCTCAAGTAGTACTCATTTTGAGATGTCTTGCCTAAATTTGAGATATTTTTTATTTTATTAGAAAAATATCTTTCCACTCCAGACCATCAATCTTCACCTTTATGGAAAAATGTAGATGAAACCTTAACTCCCTCTTTCTTGAGGCTTAGGCCACACCCCCTTCCTAGCGCTAATGTTTTTGTTTGTTTTCTGGCTCTGTTGTTGTCTTTCCTTGTTTATCAAAGATTTGGGCACCTGGCTCCAAATATTTCTCTCTCCCCACGTTCCTGCCATGATACTAGGGCATTTGTTTCCACGTGGATAAGTCACACCATGATCTCTCATTATTTTGACCTCCTCAACTCCAGGGTTATACCCTCCAGGGTTATATCTTGGCACAGGTCATCACGTGAGTTCTGATTCAGTGATCCCATTGTCTGCCCGAAACTTCCCCTTGTTGGGTGTCTTGTTCAACTTCCCCAGCTCTAGCCATTCTTCAGACACATCAGGGTTCCTGGTCCTTACATACCTCTACCTTCTGATTTTTGATCCTGCTCACTTCTTTATTTATTCCTAATGCAACTTATATTTATTTCTTCAGTTCCTTTCACATAAAGCTATTGAGTAACATTTCTTTGGCTTTAAAGGAAAGGCCCCCTGGATTCCTATTTGTCAATAATGTTTATATTATGACTGTTTGGAAAATTAATTTCAGACCTTTGGCACATTCTAGAATAGTAGGGCAGGGCAAAAATATGATTTTTGAAAATTTCTTATTCTCTTTATAAGGAAATATCCCTTAAAAACAGCTATTTACTCTCCTTGCTTTATCTAAAGAGTCCAGCTGTGTTTTGAGCATTTTAAGATGTATCTAGATAAAGCTAGTAATATTGAATTTTCTAAAATTTTCTCTAGTAAAATCTAGCTATGTAATTACTGTCTTTCTCAGAAATATTCACATAAATTGAATTGACCTTCTGGTATTGAAAATCTGAATTAAATGACCCAAGCCATGAAGGAAAATAAATATGGTAGGATTGCTCTTAATCTCTTGAGTGTGTTTCTGCATCTTATTGGACTATTCTGCTGTTAATATAATAGCAGTGTGTCATTTGGTGTAACTACAAGCAATAGAAACGAATATTTTTAAGGAATAAAAATCAGAACAAATTCCAAGCCTAAGGTGGTAAACAGACAAACGAACAAAAATCAAAGCCAAAACCGAAAACATAGCTATTGAATCATTGGCACTTACACCTAAATATATGAATAGTGGCTTTCAGTAAGAACAAATAGTCACTCATTGATTAACTTTTGCTGTTTTCATGGACACAATAGTTTTGTTTTTATTAATTAAAATAATGCCTGTGTCACAAAACAGGAAAACTAATTTTCTTTTATTTATAAAGGGATTTTTCCTTTTAACCAAATACAAATGTTATAGAAATACTTTTAAAAGAAAGTTTTCACAATATTCTTCATTCTCCCCCCACCCCATCTCCTAATTTAATAAAGTTTTTAGACCTAAGGGAGACTTTAACTCTGAGTAGTTTAATGGGAAGAATCTTTCTGCATTTCCATTTGAATTTTATTTTGTCAAATAAAGAAAATTTTAAGGTTGATTTTAGTATTGGAGGATTAGGTAATTCAAACCAAACATTTTACTGAGGGCAAGAAAAAAAGTTGCATAGTGCTTAAGAAGAAAAATGTTCACTTGAAGGAGTCAACAGGACAGCGAGGGTCAGAACCTCAGGGACTGAAGCCCAGAGAGCTGAGCCCATCATTTGGGATCCTTCTCAGAGTAGCAGCTAAGAGGCTCCTTAACGTTTTGACAACCCTGCTGGGATAAGTGATAGGATTTAATAAGTTTAATAATGAGTTTAGTGCATTTGCTAAATGGAAGGTCAATACAGAAATTACATTTCTATATTATAGCAACAAACAAAAAATGAAAAATAATTATTACAAGACATAATCTATACATATTAAAAGATTAAATACGTTGGAATAAACCCAACACATGATGTTCAGGATTTCTACACAACTATGAGACACTTTTGAGAGAATTTAAAGAGTGATGAACTGGAATTTGCCAGGTCTTCACAACAGCTCAGCTTCTAATGGTCCCTAAACTGCGTGGATCGTTGATCCTAGATCAAAGCAATCTCATTCAAAATCTAACCAGGTTTTATTTTGTTTTGTTTTTCAGTGGAACTTGACGAGCCAATTCTTCCAAAGGGCTAAAACACACTTTAAGAAGAAAAATGAATGGGAGGATTATTGCAATATATGGCAATTAAGAGATTAATATATAGGCACAAAGGTCAATGTTTAGACAACACCATTAATAGTAAAAAAGGAGACCCATATGTATATGGCAAATGATCCATGATAAAAATAGCACTTCAAGACAGTGGAGAAAGGATGGGCTTTTCAATAAATGCTGTCCAAGTAGTCGGATGTCCATATTAGAGGAAATGAAATGTGATCCGTATCTTAGAGCATATACAAAAATTAATTCCAGGTGGACAGTGGACTTCCAAATGGCCATAAATGTGTGAAAAGCTTCCCAGTCTCATTAGTTATCAGGAAAACACTCCTTGAAAGCATAGGATCTCATTACCCAGCCACTAGAATGGTGAACGTGTAAAAGCAGGTAACACCACGTTTTAGAAAGGACATGGAGCAAGTGGAACTCTTATGTACTGTTGGTAGGAGTTAGACTGGTATAAACATTTTGGAAAACATTGTACCACTATTTATTAAAGTTAGGATAGGCAAACCCTATGACTCAGCAATTCTACTGCAAGATATATTCTAGAATATAAATGCATGCCTAGGTACACAAGAGACACATAAAAAAATGTTTATGGCAATATTATTGTAAAAGCCCAAGTGTGCAAATAACTCCAATCAATGCTCATCAACAGTAGAGTGGTAAATCATGGTATAATTCTATACCTACCATATATGCATGTAATGTAATATTACAGAGTAATGAAAATAAACAAAATACAGCTTCATACAATATGAATAAATAACATAAATATAATTTTTATTAAAGATGTTAAGTACAGAAGAATATATACTATATGAGCCCATTTTAAAAAGATTTCATTTTTTTATTTGAGAGAGGGAGCGAGAACGAGTGGGGGGAGGGGCAGAGGGAGAAGCAGTATGCCTGTGGAACAGGGAGCCTGACACGGGACTTGATCCCAGGACACTGGGATCATGACCTGAGTTGAAGGCAGATGCTTAACCGACTGAGGCACCCAGGCACCGACTATATGAGCCCATTAAAATGAAGTTCATAAAACAGGCAACAGTATGCTTTGGGTGGTAAACTATAAAGAAACACAAGTATTACTTAAAAAAAATGAAGATATTAGTTACTTTTGGGGAACATACATTAGGCATTTATTGGGATTCGATATAGGGGGGCTTCTGTGGTATTGGTAATATTCTATTTCTTGATCTGGATGCTGCTTTTACACATCATTGATCTGAATCTTTTTTTTTTTTTTTGGTGCATTTTTCTCCGCTTTAATTTTTCACCATCATAAAGAAATGAAGAAATTTTGATGTTTTTGATGTTTTTCTTTTTATTTACTTATTTTTTATGTAAGAAGACAAATCCCCTACCAAGAACAGTTTTCTTTTTTTCCCCAAGTAATGATAACCTACTGTTTGAATTAAATTCTTCAACAAACAATTACTGAAATATTCATTTTTTTATCTCTCTGAAAACGGAAGACTTGATCTCTATATGAGCAAAGGATTTCATAATTTTATTAGATATTGAATTGAATTTTAATTTGCTATGGGGAACCCATCAGGAAAATGTACGTTTCATGAAGAATATAGGCTAAGTTCACCATGTGTTGACTCTTTCTTTTTCCTCTTATTTTCTTTCCTCCCTCTCTTCTTCCCTCCATCTCTCCCTTCTTCTTCCCCTCCCTTTTTCCCTTTCTTTTTTTTTAAAAAAATATTTTATTTATTTATTTGAGAGAGAGAGAGAGAGCTTGAGTGTGGGAGGGGGCAGGCAGAGGGAGAGAGAGAAGCAGACTCCCCGCTGAGCAGGGAGTCCAACACCGGGCTCCATCCTAGGACCTTGGGATCATGACCTCAGCTGAAGGCAGATGCCTAACCTACTGAGCCACCCAGGTGCCCCTCCTTCCTACCTTATAAACACATTTGAGTCATTTTAAGAAAATCTAAAGAGTGAAAATTCGTGCCTAAAATCAAAATATTAATGATGAGTGTCACCTTGCTAATGAATAAATATATTATTCAACATTAGAAAGTATGTTTACCTTGGTGGAAAAATTCAACAGAAGTAGTCTGAAACAGCACAGTCTAATAATTTCAATTAGTACATTTTTCATTGTCAAATTAGTTTTGCAAAATATAGTCCACCTATTATCATTCCACATCACTATATTGGATGACCTGGAAGGTTCTCTATGTAAATTAATGAATAATCAGAATTATAGGATATTTAAAAGAAATACAGTTTTAAGCCTTTATAAAAATACAGTAATAATAATCCTAAATTCTAACAATGCACCCTTGATTTAATGAATGCAGAAGATTCTTTCTTAATCAGGATTTAATTATTTTTATGTAAATGAAAGCTATTATAATACTTGAAAATAGTTCTTTTAAGTTGGTTAAACATTTCCCTCTGAAATTTTGTTTATATTACCCCTTTGGTTAGCAAACTGTAAAACAAAGCTAAGTGCCTTTTCAGCCCTGTTTAATTTGCACAGAGACCAAAGTAGCATATCCTAATTTAGCAAGGTTTTATTATGTACACTGTGAGATTTTGTTGACATTTTATTGGTATTTCAGTTTATTAATTCAGATATGCAGACTTTATACAAGATATTGATTGTCTAAAGTCCCACAGGAAGATTATCTTTATCAGATTTATTCACCCACATTTTACAAAAAAAAGTGATCATAGTTCATAGTTTCTGAAAGGAAATAAATCTGTGGCACTGTTTGTAGACCACAGAATTTATATTTTATATATACTACGAAAGAAGAATTTCCTATGTAACTGCAAGTATTTAAAAAAATTATGGCTGTCTTTTGCTCAGAGTATATACCTTCTTGATTCAATTAATCAACAATTGGGTTTTTTCTCTAGTTTTATTGAGAGGTAATTGACACACATCACTGAATAATTTTAAGATATACAGCATGGTGGTTTGATTTACATATATATTGTGAAATGATTACCACAACCGGTTCAGCCAACATCCATCTTCTCATGTTGATACAATAAAAAGGAAAGAAAAAAGAATAAAGGAGAAAAAATTCTCATGATAAGAACTCTTAGGATTTGCTCTCTCAATAACTTCTCTAAATGTCTTATCCTATAGTCATCATGTAGCATGTTCCAGCCCTAGTACTGATTTATCTTACAATTGGAAATTATTTTCTTTTGAGCCCCTTTCTCTGATTCCCTGTCTCCCCACCATCTGTGTCTGGTAACCACAAGTCTGATCTCTTTTTCTATGAGTTTGGTTGTTTATTTCAGGTTCCCCATTAAGAGGAATTACACATTGTTTGTCCTTCTCTGTCTGACTTATTTCACTTAGCATAATGCCTTCAAGGTCTATCCATGTTGTCAAAAGTGGTAGGATGAACTAAATTTTTATGGTTGAATAATATATATCTAATATATATCTAATATATATATATTAGATATAGATATATCCATATATATGGGTAAACAGTTGTAAGATATATATAGTGATATATATATATATTTATATATATATATATATATCTCACAACTTTTTTATCCATATATCCATTGATTTATGGATTGATCCATTAATCCATCTATCTGTTGATGGCACTTCAGTTGTTTCCATGTGTTAGCTATTGTAAATAATGCTGTTATGAACATGGGAGTGCAAGTAACATTTTGGGATAGTGTTTTTGTTACCTTTGGATATATTCCCAGAAATGGGGTTGTTGGGTTATATCGTAGTTCTATGTTTAATTTTTTGAGGATCCACCACCCATTCACATTCCCACCTCAATTTATTTATATCACATTTTTCATTGAACAAGTTGCTTCACAAACACTGGTGAAGCCTAGTGCTTGGTGGGTTCTATAAACAATAGTGTGAGGTTCTTGTTTGGGACCGGCATTTACTTACTGTGTCCAGAGAAAATAATTGTTTTTCACCTCTACTTTTAGATAAAAGGATAACAAAATTTGCTCTATTTTATTTTTTCTTGTGTCTGTGTTTTAGAAGAGTTAACCTGAATTCTCTGAGAACTGAGGAAGAATGAAAGATTAGCTGTGATGCTGGTTGGCAATGAGATGATAAACTGGTCTAGGACCTCCGGGTTAGTAACTGATCTACTGACAGAAGTCAGTTTTGTGATGTGATATGAACTCAGCTACTTCCAGATATCCCCCCTAAGATTCAGTCTATAAACAGGATAAGGCATTGATTTGGGAAGTATATGGATGGGTTTTGGAGCCATATCCCCATCTTCACTGTCTGGCCTTGAGTGAATCACTGAAGTCTAGTGATTGTACTTGCACAATTGACAACATTGCATCCACCCTGCCGAGTTTTTACTCAGATGTCTGGAATGCAGTCAGGTAACTTATTAAATGAAAAGGTATTATCCCAACGAAAGTGCCCAAACCATTAATTTTATTGTCAAGGGACCAACACCCACGAGGACAAGGAACTTGCTCAAGATCACATAGCAGAACTGGAATAAAACTTAGGTCTTCTGACATGTAACTAGTTGTTCTTTCCACCACCTTCTCTGCTTCCCAAATTATAATGAGTCTTGGCCCAATAACTTACAATAGGAAAAAAAAAAAGAAAGGAAGGAAGAAATGAAAAGAAAAAGAAAAGGAAAACAGCTACATCACAACTCACTTCTCTAAAATTTCCAGGCTAATTTTATAGATTTAATTGGATTGGCATGGACAAGATTTGTCTTAATAAGAGAACGCATTCATTAGGTTGTAAAGTACAACCCCAAGCAGGAGACAGAATGTGACAAATTACAGAAATAACAAGGCCCCTAATGGTCTAGCAAGTGCACCTGCAGCCGTCCCACCTGGGGCTGTGATTTCATTACCCTCGTAAACCAAGGCAAGGTCAGGCTTAGTCAGACTTCGATTAAGAGGCCCCCAAGGAGATCCCAGGTGCAAAAGGAACTAGCATAGATGCAATGAGAGATATGTGAGAACTTCTCTTTCCTGTCCTGAAGCAGGTCTTGTTGGGACAGCTAGCTGATGTGGTTTAGTCAACTAGGTGCAAAGAGCTGTCACATGGGTCAGTGGGCCAGAGGCCAGAAAACTTGGGTTAGATTCATCTTTGGCCTTTGTTAGTCTTGGGGGCCGGGGAAGGTTTCTAGAAACTGCACGAGAATCTAACCTTGCAAGTTTTTTCAGGTGCAGCTGTTCCTCTTCGGGGGCAGGAAGAGTAAATCTGTTCTTTGATTTGCTGGTAAGTGGCCTGTGTTCTATGAGCTGGTGCCAGTTGGACGAGAGTGAAGCCAAAATCCTTGAACCTTAGGAATGGCGGATGAAGCCAGTTGACCTGGCCACATTTCAGGTCTCCCAATTAGATCTGCTTTTCTAAGTGGCTCCTACAGTTTCCAATTTTCCTTCTCAGAGTTGACCATGCAAAACGATCCTGCCTATGGAATGCCTTTTCCAACAGCACTTGGCAAAATGCCTTGGGACAGGCTTGAGGCCGAGGTGGCATGGAAGATTTGGTGCCAGGCTTTCACATGTGTTCTGTGTGAGGTTGTCTTAGGGCTTTGTTGAGAGACAATGTGGTTAATTCAGCCATGGTTAGCTTGGGGCAAAATGTTCTGTGGTCTGTAGGTTATGCATATATCCTAGCAAAGTCTGAGTTTTCCATTCCATGGTGTCCAGAAATTATAGCAGGCTTTGAGTGGGAATAAATAGAGGTACTTCTTGACTGAGAATCAGGATCCAAATACTAGATTTGAATATGCCATGATCTTACAATGCCCCACAGGTCATTCACATAGTTTCTGGCATCTAAGGTCTATAATATTTTAAGCAGTTTTATTCATTCCATATTGTGGCTAAGTGGCAAACCAAAAGGCTGGAATGTGACTTCACAGTGATCTGATTAGGGCACATGGATGGAAGAGGTGATCCTCAGAGATTCTTGGTTTGAAGGGAGCTCGTTCAGATGGGGTAATTATTGGAAATAACCAAAGATTGGAAAATCAGAGGATGTGTAAAAGCTACATCGAAGGAGAACCAAGGGCTGATGATGGGAGCAGTAAATTTTGACTTCTAGTAGAAAGAACAAGTTTGTGGCAGGGAATGGGAGGCAAAGTCCAAGAGGGTCGGAAACAATGTAGATATGACAATGATGTGGGAAAGATAGGTGAGAGACCCACCAGAAGCCTGAGATGTTTTTTTGCTAGGGCTGGGGTTCTCGTGCGTTTATCTCATTTCATTTCTTGTTTTGGTTAGCTCTGTGGTACGTGAATATACCCACTTCAAGTTCTCTATTAACTTTCTTGAAATCTGCTTGGATTTTGTTGTTTTTGCTAGAATGACCCAGACAAATGATTCCAAAGTACACCTTGAGGCTCAGTTATTGATTGATTTGGCGAGGTCCAAAGCCTGTTTTGTTAGACCTCAATTATCTAGTTGATTTATGTCCACAAGTGCAATTGCAGATTTTCACCAGGGGAGAATATTGTGAAAACAAAATAAACTGTGATTTAAAAAAATGAAAGAGAAGACAGGGTGACTGCCAGAAACCTTTTGTGACCATAGCCTGATAACATTGAACTCTCATGAACCGTAATAATGATGATTATTTCTGTGCCAGTGTTGACCTGGAGGGGAAAGCCATTGGCGCAGCTCCCTGCGGATGAGTGAACATCCTCCAAATATCCAGCAAGCAGATGTCAGCTCTGCTTCTTAAACACTTGCCCTCCTTCAGTCTAGTAAAGAAATCTCCTGGGGCCCCTGGGTGGCTTAGTCAGTCAAGCATCTGCCTTCAGCTTAGGTCATGATCCCAGGTCCTGCGATAGAGCCCCACATTGGACTCCTAGCTCAGTGGCAAGCCTGCTTCTCCCTCTGCCCCCTGCTCATGCTCTCTCTTTCACTATCTCTCTCTCTCTCTTCCTCAAATAATAAATAAAATCTTAAAAAGAAAAGAAATGCCATGAACTGTGATCTCCTTCCTTCCTTTCCATTCTCTCTCTGGGTACCAGACTTGTTCTAACTTGACCATGAGTCTGAGATAAAGAAAACTTACTGATCTCAAGAAGAGCCTGAAGCACCTGTTTCTCTAAAAGCCTGCAGGACCTAGCTGATGTGAGGTGTGGCACCTGGAGGGGGGTCTAAGGGCAGTTGGGAATCTGCCACAGGGAAGCTCCATTCCACCTTATGCTACTGAGCCCACATCAAATATTCTCCCATTAGAGGCATCTAGCAAGGCTCTTGGAGAAAGATCTGAGACTTCTGAACAGTCATTTGAGGAAGCCCTCAATGGGTGCAGGAGGAAGCGGACCACAGAGTTATGTGGGTGGGAAAATGGGGCCCCCACTACTGGGATCTGGGCCATCTGAGATGCTGCATGCTGGAGGGAGATCATGACCTTCTGAGCACTCAGGTGCAGGAGTGAGGGTAGACATGGAGACTTGATCCTTCCCTGGCCCTTAGGGAAGTGACCGTGTTGTGAATTAAATTGGACAATGTATGTGAACATGCTTTCTAAACCAAAGTGTCACTAGGTATTGTGGGGATCAAAAAGTGCTGGGGAGAATACAAGTTTTCATATCACATAGACCTGGGTTCAGGTCTTAACTCCACCACATTGTGGGTAAGTGTTCTAAGGTAAGAGTGCTTAACATTGCTTGGTATCCTCATCAGGAAAATGGGCAATGTAATACATTGCTCCTGTTCCTGAGGATTGGATGAAGTAATGACACCCAGCAGACACTACACATCTTGGTTCCTTCGCTCTCCTTCCAGCCCCTCGCTAAAGCTGTGGATTCCCTTCAGCCATCATTGTCTGGCAAGTGCCCGTGGTGGTGGCCACTGGCTTCAGTTGGGCCATGAGGAAGCTGTGTGGCTGTAATGCCTTAGCCGTCAGGCTGCACAGCCTCATGGATCCATCCACAGGGAAGAGTCGGGGCTTAGCAAGTGGTTGCATCAGGAGAGAATCTGTAACACTGGCCTCACCTTTCTGTGTTCCCCTCTTCTCATGACTCCTATTTTGGAAATGGTCTTAAGCAAGTATGGCTCAGATGATTAATAGAAATAATAACAGCTGATGTCTGCATGGCATTTTATGGTGTTAAAAAAAGGATTCCATAGGTCTTCAATATCACACAAATCCTCACTTATGTAATGCTTACCATGTGGGCCAGGTGCTCCATTGTATGCTGGGGTATAGTGGAGAACCAAGTATTGAGAGAAAAATCATATGACATGCAAGTATGTGTGTGTGTGTGTGTGTAACTATAATTAATATTATAATAGGCATTAGTGCTATGAATCTAATGAATAAAGTGTTTAAAAATCAACAGGGAAGTGACAATAAAAGCCTAAGAACTGGCAATATGAAGATCATTTGAGGCTCAGGCATGACTGCATGATGGCATCAAGGCAGGAAAATGCAAGGTGTTCAAGGAAATTGAAGGGGAGCAGTGCGCCTGGACCATGATGAGCAAGGAGTGGGACATTCAGGAGGAGACTGGAGAGGTGGATGGGGCCAATCCTTGCAGGGCCTTGAAGATCATGGTTAAGACTTTACTTTGGCCGAGGTCATGGTTAGAGATCTTTATGAACAATGTGAAACCATTGCATGTTTTGGGCTGCAGAAGGGAATTAGATTTTTGTTTCTAACTGATTGCTATGAAGTAAGCAGTGAAGATAGTCTAGTCTAGTTGGACCAGGGCTCTCCCTCTCTCCAAGCAATTGCAGTTCCTGGGTTCCTAGCATTTCCTAGCATTCTTCTAAACATCTGATACAAAAGCCCACACTGCCTAATGCATAAGCCACAATGTTTATACCCTTAATGCAAGACTGCTTTCATGTTTGCTCCATAAAAAGGGAAGCCAGTGTGTCCAGCCACCCAAGTTCCATTGGCTTCTCAATATGCTGGGAGAATGGAGACCTGTGTGCTTTGCTGACCCTACATGCAGTGAGTCTCAGCCTAGACCAAGTGGTGCTGGTAGGTGTTCTCCCAAATGCTGCTGCTGCATTTCACAGCTCCTGCGCAGAAAATGGATTGGAGAGGAGAAAGCTGATCCCCACCTGGGTAGATGAATAATGACGCTGAGTGGGAGACTATTCAGGGCTGAATTGTGTTTCCCCCAAATTCATATGTTGACATTCTAACCCCTAGTACCTTGGAATGTAGGTGTATTTGGAAATAGAGCTGATTAAGGTAAGATGAGGTCATTAGGGTGAACCCTCATCCAATATGACTGGTGTTCTTATAAGAAGGGGAGTCTCAACCCACAGAGAGAGACAACAGACACATGAGGACACAGAGGGAAGACCACATCAAGATACAGAGAGATGGCAGTCATGTGCAAATTAAGGAGAGAGACCTCAGAAGAGAGTGAATCCTTGAACTGGGACTTCTAGGCTCTCTCAGTTCCTCTCTGTTTCTCTCTGTGTGCAGGTACCAAGGAAAGGCTATGTGAGCACACAAAGAAAAGGCAACCCAAGGAGAGAGGTCTGTCTAAATGCTAACCCTGCCAACACCTTGATCGTGGACTTCCAACCTCCAAAACTGTAAGAAAATAAATGTCTTTTGATTGAGTCAGCCAGTCTGTGATATTTAGTTATGGCGTCTAAGCAAGCTAACACAGGGCTCCAAGTCAAGAAGAGTGAAGGAAAAAAGCCAAGACGCTGACATGAGCCAAGAAGGATAAGGACAAAGGCTGTGAACTCAGTGAGGCAGTCATTATTGAGGTCCACCACGTTCTTCCAGTTCTTTTGTGGGGGGCACAACGCTAGACAATATTCCCTTCACTCTTTAAAGATAGTGGGGGTCCTTTGACTTGCTTTGGCCAAAGGACTGTGAGTGAAGGTGACGTGTGCCCTATCGGGACAGAAACTTCGAGTCCAGTGTTCTTTACACTCTCCTTTCTCATCTACCATAGTAAAGGACAATGTCTCCAATAGTGGCTGCTCTGTTAGCCTAGGTTAAAGAGTGGGGTAATGGGAAACAGAGCTCCCAGTGAACTTGTGAAGGAGGTGTAGTACGGCAGAGAAATGAGCCTTTGTTGTTCAAGCCGCTGAAAAATTGTAACCATGGTTGAACCTGACCTGTCTTGAGTGATACATTCATATTGCTGAGCTCCTCCACTCAGGTTTGCAGAAAAAGCAGAAGAAAGCCATGCTGAGGAACTTCAGAAACCACTCCAATACTACGATGTGGATGTCAGTAATGCATCCACCCAAGCTTTGGCATGCCAGTCCAAGAGCCTGGTTGAGATACACAGAGATCGTGACTGTCTACACGCTACTTGCAAACACAAAATTTGCCTATGTGCTAGATTCTTTTGTTCATTCATTCCATGTCTCATGATAAAACTGTTATACTCTGTGTTTGTCTGATATTTCAGTTATTTCAGGGAGCTATTGGGCAAGAGTGGGAAGACCAAACTTGCAGTGTTCCCTGAGCCTGGCGACTGCTGGCTGTGTAGGTGAAAATGCACTTACACAAATAGTATAAGAAGATTAATTTGAAAAGAGTAAGATATAGAAGCAATTATAAGAAAAGGAAAACCAATAATATAACACAGCGAACCTAAGAGTCAAAGTGGTGAATGCAACTGAAGATAACAATTGGTCCCAAGCATCCTGGCCTTTGCAGTGAGGAGGAAATGCTGGTTTATGGTTCTTAGAACAACAACAACAAAAGAGGTCTAGGTTTGGATGCAAACGGATATGGATTCAAATGGGGGCATTCTCACAAACTAGTTATGTGATCCTGGACCAGTCACTCATCACAATAAGCCTCGGTTCTTTTGTGGGAGAAATGGGGTTGATAATACTGATGTCCTAGTGCAACTGTGAAGGTAAATGAAATGATTTGGGTAAAGCATCTGCATGCTTTTGAGCTGGTTTCCTTCCTTCTTTCCTTCTTTCCTCTCTCCCTCCCTTCTTTCCTTCCTGAGTGGAGAAAAGGATGTACTAGGGAGAAAAGAGTTCTCAAAGTAGTGAACAATGGGTTCCTCTGGTGTCATGACTCAGTTCTCTTCGAGAACCTCCATGTTCTGTTTCACCTTCATCTTTCGGTCTACCATGAGCAAGACCTGCTCTTTGGGCCTCTTTGTTATGTTGGTAACAGATTATATAAGACCCTCTCATGTGTGCCAACAATCTGGGTTATGTTCCTATCCTCTATTTTTAAAAGAAATAATTTATGAAAATCCCCAGTAATGTGCTGGCACACTCCATGTGCATGGACTGATACTCATTCTGTGGAATAAGAATTATTATTTCATTCCCACAGCATTCCTTTACCCAAACACTGCACCATTTTTGCTGCCTTTTCATGTACAGCATGCTGCTCAACTGCCCAGTTCAAAGTGCCCCATCTAAGACAGAGATGGCCCTTGAACTAACTTCATGCTACTATGAGAGGGGGAACCTTAACAAAGCAGTGGTATCAGCTCACACACGATTTCTATTTTTTTAAGCCTATTCTTAGAAATGTGGGTTTTTTAAAAAAAATATTTATTTATTTTAAAGAGAAAGAGAGAGAGAGAGAGCACAAGTGGGAAAGGCAGAGGGAGAGGGTGAGAGAAACTCAAGCAGTCTCTGTGTTGAGCATGGAGCCTGGCATGGGGCTCGATCTCACAACTCTGAGATCACAACCTAAGCTGAAACCAAGAGCTTGTAGCTTAACAGACTGTGCCACTCAAGTGCCCTGGAAATGTGGATTTACAATGATTCTATATACTTCTCACAAATTTGGAACATAAAGGTGATACATGACATTAAATAAATTCACGATCTCCTTCAAATGCTAATCAAGGCCAAATCAGAAACGTGCACCTTGGCCATTACTCATGGCAACCTAGTGGCTGCAGTGGTGGCAGGCTGGTGAATCAGAGACTTTCCCACCTGCCTGATCCCTACATGGCCAACTCTTGCTGTTTCATTTCCAGGGATGCTGGGTCTGATAAGAGAGAAGGGGCTACCAGAGTGACTTCAGATGCACATGACATTTTGATTTATTCTTTGAATTGTTAAAGTTCCTGGGTTGCCACTTTCTAATCTGGCCAGAGGTACCAGTGGGAGGTCGGGGTGGGGGGAGGCAGGGATAGAAAGAAAAACCTTTAGAAAATTGGAATATGCAACAGAAAGAAAATCCTTTGTAAAAAAGCAAAGAGCTATGGGAAATGTGTTGAAACATTATTTAATGAGTATTATTCCAAATAGTGGCTTGGATTTTATTTTGTATTAAATTAGTGTGTCTTGAACATCCCTAGGTCCTGAGAATTATAGTTGCTGCCTTGTGCTGATGAAATTTGATTTGATTTATCCAAACTGGGTTTTGGAGATACCCTGTGGCAACAAACTATTAGAAATACCCCCTCCCCCCTGCTTTGCTTTGATGGCTTTACAAGTGAAATTGTCCTCTGTGGGTTGGCAGCCATGCTTTTGTACCTGGTCTGTGGGACATGTTAACTCAAATAACACAGACTTTAAAATGAAAGTGTGGTGTGCTTTGCCTGTTTGTGTTTCTTTAATTCATTCTCCCTTATGTTTTTAATGCAATTCAGAATTCTTAATTCTGAATGATCATTATCCATGTATTTATTTATGTATTAATTTAACACTTTTCTTAAATGAGTGACTATCTCCCACGTGACAGGCACTGTTCTGGGCACTTGGAAGATAGTGAATAAAACAGACAGAAGATCTCAGCTCTCATGGACTTACTATCTACAGGAGGTGACAGAAAATAAAAATAAGTACAAAATGCTAAGTTATATGGAATGCTAAAAGGTGTAAATACTACAGGAAAGTGGAAAATCAGAACATGATAAAGGGATCGGGAGTACCTGGTGAGAGCAGTTTCAATTTTAAGTATGATGGTCAGGTAAGGCTCACTGTGAAGATGAAAGTTGTGCAAATATTTGAAAGATTTAAGGATGTTAACCACATGATTATCAGGGAGAGGTGTGTTTCAGGCAGAAGGACTAGACTTTAAGAGCCCCAAGTATGTTTACCTTATTCCAGGAACAGCAAGAAGGCTTGTGTCCTTGGAGAAGAGTGTGCAGGTGGTAAATAACAGGAATTGAGTCAAGAAATATAACTAGCCCAAATGGGCAAGGGTAGAATACCATATAGGTTGGTCCATAGAGGATAGCGTAAAGACTTTAACTTGTACTCCATGTAAAATGGCAGGTAACTGGAGTCCTTTGAATAGAGGGGATTTACAAAAACCATGATTATTTTCTGCTCTTGGATTGGCATCACTTCTCAACTCTTATATATGTCAAAGGTGTCAAGTTCATCAGAGTGCAGCCACCAACTACAAAAGAATGTGCTAATGGCTGAAAATGGTATTGAAGGAACACCAGCCTTTTCCTAAGCAACAAGTTTTCTCCATATTAGTGGGCGCATGTTCATTCCTTCATCATACAAAGAACACTTATGAAATTGTCACTTTTATTTTGTACATTTTACAGTTTGGTTTAGGGGTTTTGTCTGAATACTATTCAGGTTAGGTGTTATAAAAAAAATCCTACATTAAGTTCATTTTTTCCTTCATTCTATTACTCCAAACTTTGGTTTTCTTTAATTGCCCAAGATAGTTTATTGTGAAGCATTAATTCTATAAGATGTGAGTAGAATGGTTTGTGGTTAAACGAATTTGGCAAACATTGGCTTCTTAGGCTCTGGGTTATCTGCTGATTTACCCTCGTTGGCCGCATTCCCTGGGTTTTTCTATCTAGAATTTTTGCTATTGTGATTTGCGATCTATTGGTAGATTTCATTTTCTCTTGAAGGAAATACTGATGTTCAACTACTTGGGGTTTTTGTTTCCAATTTGGTTATTATTTTCTGGCTCTATTTTGAACATATTTAGAAAAGTCAGCCTATGTTCTTTGAAAAGTTTAAATTTTTTTGTTCTTGATGAAATAATGAATCCAATTTTGGTGGGTGTGTTTTTTCTAATGACACTTAAAACAGATGCACTGGTATTTCTACACCATTGCCAGTGAATCAACTCATTCTTTTGATAACTAGTAAGTAAAGAGAGAGAATCAAGCATTTATTCTGCCTTTACCATGTGAAATCTATGCATTTCAGAATTAAAGAGAGAGAATCAAGCATTTATTCTGCCTTTACCATGTGAAATCTATGCATTTCAGAATTAAGGCTGCCAGGCATAATTTTAGAATGCTGATAAGCAAGTAATAAATTATTATTGAGGTGTGTTCCAAATATTATCCTTATACTAAAAACTTATTTGTTGTTTATTTGGAATTCAAGTTTAAATAGTCATCCTGGGGCGCCTGGGTGGCACAGCGGTCAAGCGCCTGCCTTCGGCTCAGGGCGTGATCCCGGCGTTATGGGATCGAGCCCCACGTCAGGCTCCTCTGCTATGAGTGCTTCTTCCTCTCCCACTCCCCCTGCTTGTGTTCCCTCTCTCGCTGGCTGTCTCTCTCTGTGTCGAATAAATAATAAAATCTTTAAAAAAAATAGTCATCCTGTATTTTTTCTTCAAAATATGGCTGCTCTATTCAGGGTAAGAAAATAGGTTTGATGAAGGTGAATGTTCTCTTTTTTTTTTTTTTTTTTTAAAGATTTTATTTATTTATTCATTTGACAGAGATAGAGACAGCCAGCGAGAGAGGGAACACAAGCAGGGGGAGTGGGAGAGGAAGAAGCAGGCTCACAGCGGAAGAGCCTGATGTGGGGCTCGATCCCACAACGCCGGGATCACGCCCTGAGCCGAAGGCAGACGCTTAAACCGCTGTGCCACCCAGGCGCCCCGTGAATGTTCTCTTTATAGAAATGTTACAACTAAACGATGAAAAAGGAATGATTGCATAAAAATACCATTATTTTGCAAATTTTAATGAATTAATGAATATAGGTGAAGATCATTGATGACTACTAACATACCCAAGAAAAAACATAACACGTAACATACCTTTCGATATCAGTAAAAAGTTGATGGCCTTGACAAACACTGGGAGCTTTGAACTTTTATTTTTTGGAGTGGAAAAAGTACACGGCTGAGATAAGTCCTGGGCTTATTCAATGTGGAGAATCTAATAAAAGACACTAGCACCAAGTTGGGATCCCAAAAGGCGAAGCCCTGAGTGGAAAAATAAATGAGAAAAATAAATACATGGAAAAACCTGTCATGCAAAAGAAGACCGTCATGAAACTTGATTATCTTCACCTCATTGGCAGGTGGAGAGAGAGAGAAAAAAAATTTTTTTTTTCTGAAGAGTCAAAACCAAAATTTAGCCCTTATATGAGATCATGACTTGGATCCATACATAGTCAAACACGTGTGGTCAAAAAACATGTGATCTTTAAAAGCAAATATAAATGCTCTCAGACAGAAAGCAAATTTGGGCTATGCTTTAAGGTTTTCCAGCAAGTAAAGTTCCAAGGAATATGAGGAGCTCACAACAAAAATCAGAAGACAGACAAGTAAATACACTGTCATGAGACAAAGCTAGCGGAAACAACAGACTGTAGAACTAATTATTAGTATGATCACACACACGCATACACACATGCAGAGACAGCATCAGCGTTTCATGCTTACATCAATGAAAACATGAAAAAGGAACAAGGGACTATAAAATAGCAGTAAAGTAGATTTTAGAAATAATGAGACAGAATTTACAGATAGGACAATGAAGACAAAATTAAAAGCAAAACTGATATATCGAACATCAGATTTGACACCACTGAAGAGAAAATTAGTAAACTGGGAGATAAATTTCAGTGAAATTATCCAGAATACAATCCACAGAGGTGTAGAGATTAAAAATGAAAGCGGCATTAAGATATAGAGAGAGTGGTGGAAGAAGATACATAGTATTTTTAAGTTCCTGAAGGAGATAATAAAGAGAATGCAGAAAGGAAAATATTCAATATATATTGATATAATGGCTAAATATATTTTGAAATTATGGAAAGAAAACAAATTTCAGATTTAGGTAACCCAATGAAATCCAAGTAGAATGGTGAGGCAATACGGACCTAAATATATCGTAATGAAACCACAAAATATAATGGTCAAAGAGACCCACCTATATGCTTGTTATAAGAAACGTAATTGAAATATAAAGGCATAGAGAGGCTGAAATTAAAATAAATGAAAAGATAGACCATGCAAATACTAACCAAAAGAAAACTAGTGTGTTTATATAAATATGAACCAAAAGAACATTTAAGGCAAGAAGTGTTGCTGGAGACAGTGCATAAAGCTAAAAGGATCAATTTAAGAGGAAGTTATGAAAACATAATAGCCTGTACCTAATATCATTATTTCAATTTACATAAAGAAAAAGTTGACAGGAATTGATGAAAGCAGCCCCTAAGGTCATTACCCAAGGCTTCTCTCTTCATATACACTGAGTAAGCGCCCTTGACTTTAGAAAAAGCACAAAGGCTGAAAGAGCATAGTTGGTACTTGATATGAGATGTTGTCTGTGTGTACAAAACCTTTAGCACGGGGCACCTCGGTGGCTTAGTCAGTTAAGTGTCTGCCTTTGGCTCAGATCATGAACTCAGGGCTCTGGGATGGAGACCCACATTGGGCTCAGTGCTCAGCAGGGAGTATGCTTCTCCCTCTCCCTTGGCCCCTCCCCCCTGCTCATGAGCACTTTCTCTCTCTCTTTCTCAAATAAATAAAATCTTTAAAAACAAACAAACAAACAAACAAAAACTTTCCAGCACAAATAGAGCTAAAATCAGAGATGAACTGAGGGGATATGGAATAGGACACAAAAAGTGTTTGCTCAACTCACTAAAGAAAATACTAATGGATGTGTTTTAGGCAAGAGGAAAATGATACCACAAGGAAATGTGGAGATGCAGAAAAGAATGAAGAGTGAGAGAAAGGGAAATATACAACTCAATCTTAATGAAATATTGCCTTTAAAAGTCAATAGTGGTGATGATTATGACATTTTGTGATGGTTAAACTATATACAAGCAGACAATACAGTATATAAATTGGGGTAAGGTAAATAGGGTCGAAGTGTTCTAAGTCTCCTGAATTGGTAGAATTAGATAAAAATGTTAACTTACACTAGATGGTAATCAGCTAAGAGCATTTGTTTACATCTTCAAGGCAACTATTAAAACAGTAGTAAAATCATGTGAAACTAGCAAGATGTTAGAGGGGGTAATGGGATAATAAAAAAACCTCTTAATCCAGAGGGGAAAGGAAAAAGAAACATAGAACAGATAAGACAAATTGCAACAAGAATAAGATGATACATACAAAATCAAATATATAAACTTTCCTTAAATGAAGAGTAGACTAAATATTTCAGCTAAAAAGAAAGAATTTCGGACTATATTGAAAGGGGATCATGTGCTACCTATAAGAAATAGTACACTCAATTAATTGAATTTAAATAAAGATACATTACATTTGGAATTCAGGAAAGAGAGATGGAAAAATATTATCCTAATCTAAAGCAAGCTGGTGCAACAATGCTAACATCAGACAACATAGATCTTAGGGAACAAATATTTTTAAAGATCAAGAGTGGTATTTTGTAATAATAAAAGGTTCAATTCACTAGGAAGATCTACACGTTCTAAATTTGTATGCTTGTAACAAGAGAGCTTCAAAATATATTAAGCATATTTATTAAGCACAACTAAAAAGATAAACATAACAATTCATGATCATTTGGGGAGATTTTAACATAGTTCTCTCAGTAATTGACAAAACAAGCAAGCAAACAAACAGAAAAGCCCATTATTGTAAAGGATATATGAACAATGTGATTATCATACAAAATCTAATTTATGTACATAATATACTGAAAGCTATAATTGCAAAATACATAGTATTTTCAAGAGCAGAGAGACTATTTTTTTTTAAAGATTTTATTTATTTATTCGACAGAGATAGAGACAGCCAGCCAGAGAGGGAACACAAGCAGGGGGGAGTGGGAGAGGAAGAAGCAGGCTCATAGCGGAGGAGCCTGATGTAGGGCTTGATCCCATAACGCTGGGATCACGCCCTGAGCTGAAGGCAGACGCTTAACGACTGTGCCACCCAGGCGCCCCCAGAGAGACTATTTATCAATAAACAATGTTGGGCCATAAAAGCAAGTCTCAACAACAAGGAATTGAATCCCTTCAGAGTATTTTATCTTATCACACTGGAAATAAGCTACAAATCAGTAATTAAAAGGAAATACCAAATTTTGTAAATTAACATATATTTACAATAACAATGGGTCAAAACTGAAATCGCACTGGGGTGAGAAAAGATTTTGAACAAAATGATAGAAAAAGAATGGTGGAAGCTGATAGATCTTCACATTAAGGAAAATTTGTGGCCTTAATGTCACATATTTTTTTAAAAAAAAGAAAAAAACAGAAAAAGACCCAAAAATCAATTATCTAAGTATCTAACTCAAGAATGTAGAAAAATATTTGCAACTCAAACCCAGTAAAAAGCAGAAAGAAGAAAATTATAAATAGAACAGAAAACAATGATATAACAAAGCACGTCTAAAAGCCAAACAGTGGTGCTTTGAGAAAGCTAATATAATCAATAACTCCTATTAAGAATAATCAGAATAGAGAGACAAGGCACAAATAATCAACATCAGGAATAAAAAAACAGAATATCGCTATTATAGATGCTACAGACATTAAAAGTTCAAAAGAGGAAAACACAAACTACAGTAGAGAATATAATAAATTATATTCCTTCCATATTTGAACATTTTGATTAAATGGATAAACTTCTAAAGTGAACATCTGCATAATCTATTGTCTGTTGAAGACATTGAATCAATAATTTCAAACCTACCCACAAAGAAAATTACAAGACCAGATGTCTTCACTGGAATAGTCTACCAAAAATTTACCTAAGAAATGACACCAATATTACACAAACTCTTCCAGAAAATAAAAAAAGAGGGGAAACTTCCTAATCATTTAATAGGGCCAACCTAAGCATGACACAAAATCCTAACAAGAATACCCTAATAAAAAAATGGTAGCTGAGTCCCTCTCACAAACTAGTACCTACAAATACTTAAAAATATTGACAAACCCAGCAATATGTATTAAAAAAGAATAAAAACCAAGTTTAGTTAATTTGAGGAATGCAAAGTTAGTTTGATATCTGAAATCAATGTCATTTACTGCATTAACAAAAAAGAGGGGAAATCATATGACCATTACTAGATACAGAAATCAATTGATAAAATTCAACATATATTTCATAATAAAAATCGATGAAGTACATAAACGAAGGGAATTTCCTTAACCTATTAAAAGTTATCTACGAAAAACAAGAATTACTATTACGTGGAATGGTGAAATGCCGAGAGCTTTCTTCCTGAGATTAAGAAGGGAGCAGGATATCCCTCATTCACATCTCTATTCACCACTGGACTAGAGGACCTAGTCAATCCCACAACAGTAGAAAATTAAACAGAAATTACAAAGTTAAGAAAAACTGAAACCGTCATTCACGGATGATATGGTTGGAATGTGCAGAAGATCTAAAAGAACTGAAACGTGAATAATTTGAATCGCTAAGCGAATTTTCAGATTTGACGTGGAAGACCAATTCTGTTTTGAAGTCATTGACAATAAATGATAAACTGTACCTTTTCAATGTAGAGTACAATTTATAATGACATTCAAAATATCAAATACATGCAAAACAGATCTATTGGATATAATCATAACTATATAGAAAATACAAAACATTATTACAATAAAGATAATCTAATAAGTGAAGGATTACGCTACACTCCTCAAGTTAAAGACTCAGTATTATAAATGTGTTATTTCTCCCTGACCTGATGTAAAGATTCAAGGTGATCTTGATAGAAATCCCAGCAGGTTGTTTTTTCATGTGGAAATTGACAAGCTGATTCTAAGAGTTATATGAAAATAAGAAATGCCAAGAAGAGCAAAGAATAAGAATAAAATGTGGAGCCTGACTCTACTGGCTATCAAGAATTATTAGACGGTTACCTGGGTGGCTCAGTTGGTTAACCATGGTGAGACTCTTAGTTTCAATTCCAGTTGTGATCTCAGGGTCCTGAGATCAAACCCCGAGTTAGGCTCTGTGCTGACTGCCTCCCCCACCCAGCTCCCTCCCAAGCCCTCGCCACGTGCAATCTTTCTTTCCTGCTCTCTCAAAATCTCTTTTTCTAAAATCCCTCTCTAAAATAAATAAATAAATCCTTAAAAAATAATTATAATGAAGGTACAGTGATTAAGACAAATGGAACAATGAACAGATTCGACTGAATTTTAGATGATGACAGGGAATTGCTGTTAATTTTCTTAAGTGCTTTTACATTCTTAGTATCGTTCATTGAATATTTCTGATTTCTTATGCTTTTCTTGAACACCTGGTGAGTTCTGTTTTATTTTTCCAGTCCTTTCGAATTTAGGCATGACCATGCGACTTTCTTTGACTGCTGAAGTGGAAACGTGTCATTTCCAGGGCTAAATTTTAAGGATTAGGGCCTGATTTCTCAATCTTGACCGAGACAATAACTAGCACTTAGATATAGGACATTGTCATGACAAAAATCTATAATTTGGGTGGCTATTTGGCTATTGGCAAAAAACTTTATTCAAGGTTCAAAGGATGGTGAGTTGTGTAATGCAATGGTGAAGTTTTTGCTGAAATCATTGCCCTTGATAACTTGGGGGAAAATCATGTAATTAATGAAGTTGTGGAAGGCTAGTGGAAGAGGTTGGAAGCAGTCCCGTGTGATGGGTACTGTTGGCTGCATTTGGCAAGTTATTATAAGAAAGGTAAAAGCTCAGAAGAGGGGCAGCCAGTTTATAAGCAAAAATAAAATGGAATCGAGGTATTTCAGAGACTTGTAGGGTAGAAAGAAGCAGGGTTTTTTTCACCTCGAATGGTAGGATGATAAAACACAGAGTGGAAAATGGTCAATTAAAACTCATTCTTTTAGCAAGGGACAAATCAATGGGTTAAGGTGTCTACGAGTAAAAATCCAATCAGGGGGTGGCATACACTTAACCTTGTATCTGCACAAAATGTCTCAGATTAATGATACTAAATGTGTGCCTCTCCCATTAAGTCTTGTAAGTTCATGGTACCTGACATTAAGAGAAAGCAAGAGCTGGTGGTGATAAAAAGTAGAGTGAATATTATTGACCTATCTACCTCCCTATCTCTCTATATCATGGGTGTGGCTATTGGCACATGGAATTGATTGGAGTCAATAGAGTAAAAACTCTACTATGTTGTAAGTTACACTGCTATGACAATGGACCCAAATGTTGGATTATTTGATACTGAGAACAAACCTTGTACCCAAATCCCTTGACTGAGAAGCTGACTAAGAAAGATGTTTAACTCCTCAGAGTGATGGGTCTCTAACACCTACCTCAGATGTGGTCAGGGAAGACAAGGGAAAAGAAAGAAATTTCTAGAGTGAAGAGCCAAAGGCCAGGAGGGGAAATATATTATCAATCTTATTTATTTTATTTTTAAGTTCAGCTAAGTGAAAGAGCTAAGTTTTTGTTGATATTTTGGACAAAGGACTAGTTTCCCTTTACTGGGTTGGGTGGAAACATACCCAGCAACACCCCAAGAGATATTAGCATTTAACACGCTGGAGAAGGAGTCCATCAGAAGTATGTTTTTGTTTCCAAACTCTGGCTATTACTTCTCCCACACTTTCTCAACCTCGGTAGGAGAAGGGTGACAAACATTTCCAAGGATGTCACACTTTGCTATTTTCCTAAGTACAAGTAAATGTGCTTGAAGTTCCCTGTGGCTTTTATCATTTCTTTAATTCCCATGTCAGGGTTTTTCCCCTTTTTTTATTCATGTCTCCCCAGGCGGAAGCAAATAAGCTAATTTAGTATCACAGGTCCGCTAAGTGGTATGAAGAACCACGAGGATTAGCAAGTGGGCTCACTGTGTTCTTCCTTTACTGGCTTAAAGAAAAGTCTCTTTTTGGAGACGCAGATCAATAAGGGTTGTAAAAAGGACCAATGCAGGCAAAGAAGGTAAAACAGCTGTATGGGAGCTCAGTGCCTTGGATGGCACTGCCACCTCTCCATGATTTGGAAGCACAACGAGGAAAACGGAAATACGCAGGTGAGAATCCAGCATACCTGCAGACTTGAAGTTTTGTATGTTCTGCTGTACTTCCTGTCCTTTTGCTCTAACATAGAAGAAAAGGCAAGAAAATGAAGATGCTGATTATATATATTAAAAAGTCAAGGATTGGGGGCGCCTGGGTGGCACAGCGGTTAAGCGTCTGCCTTCGGCTCAGGGCGTTATGGGATCGAGCCCCACATCAGGCTCCTCCGCTATGAGCCTGCTTCTTCCTCTCCCACTCCCCCTGCTTGTGTTCCCTCTCTCGCTTGCTGTCTCTATCTCTGTCGAAAAAATAAATAAAAATCTTTAAAAAAAAAAAAGTCAAGGATTGAGAAAAACTAGCAGCAAACATCTGTCTCAAACATTGTCAGTTTCTTTGGCCCCGTAAATCGGATGTGGTTGCAAAGGACCGTTTTGCCTCCAAGTTATTAACATTATACAGGTGAAAGGAGATTGATGCAATTAGTATGCTCACTGCTGCGGCAGCTAAGTCAGAAGGAAAAAAAAGTGGTTTTAAAATTATGCCTTTGAGGCTCTGGCTTGGGTTTTCCATAATTGGATACAAATACGAAGCCCTGGAAGGGAATTACTGTGAGATTTAGCATGGGATTATTTAATCATGGATTTAAAAAGGCAGAATTCTTGTGGGTGCCAAGAAACCACAAGATTGTAAAGCATAGTTGTGGTTACAGAAGAACGAGCTACCACCTGTACGTCTGTACCTGGTTATCGCGAGAGTAGGATTTGTTTAGTCAATGATCCATCCATTCCCTCATCAGGACATCAGAGAACACCTACTGTGTGTTAGTGTTTCGGGTTGAACTGTGTCCCCTAAATAAATATGGGGAGGTCCTAACCCCCAGTATCTGTGAACGTGACCTTATTTGGAAATAGAGTCTTTGTAGATGCCATTTAGCTGTAGGTCATAGTGAAATGGAGTGGGCAGTTAAGCCAACCTGACTGGTGACCTTATAAGAAGAGCAAAAGAGAGACAGACACAGACACCCAGGGGGAAGGGTGCCTCGTGAAGATGGGCACAAAGATTGGAGCGAGGCAGCTGCAAGTCAGTGAATGGCAAGGAGCGCTGTCAACATCAGAAGCCCTGTAGAGTCTTGGAAAGATTGTTTTCTACAGCTTTCAGAGGGAGCATGGCCCTACTGACACCATGATTCAGACTTGTAGCTTCTAGAACTGTGGCACGATAAACTTTTGTTGTTTCAAGCCATCAAGTTTGTGGTCCTTTGTTAGAGCAGCCCTAGAAAACTAGTATGCCTCGCAGTATGTGGGTAGATGGGCAGACTGAAATGAACATATTTCCAACCCTGTTCTTCAGGAACTCCCAGCCAAGTGGCTGGGATAGGAACCAAGATTTCAAAATCTGAGCTGAGAGCTGTATCGAGATATGAATTGGTACTAGGGAGGCACAAGAGAGGGGCATGAGAAAGGTTTTCAGGGAGATGCTTTTTGAGGTGCATGGTCAAAAGATATGGTTAGGAATTTGCCAGACAGATCACAGGATATAATGTCTGCACTTCAGAAAATGTCATGCCGGAGAGAGCTGGTGGGAGGAACAGGTAATTAGAAAAGGAATCACCACCTTGCATGCGATACCCTTGGGTAGCAACAAAAATGAACATTTCTCATCTTTGATGATGATGTCAGTGAAGATGATGGTGAAGATGATAATGTCATATCACCATTGCTGCGTTTCTGTTAGGCCAGCTACTCTTATATCAGATACCGTCTCATTTAATTCTCTCAGCAGATCTATGTAGGGACCAAGACCATCTGCATTATACCAATGAAAAAGCTAACTCTCGAAGAACTTAACTGCCATAAAGTCCCCACAACTAGTAAATAGAAGCAATTCTCGATATGCCCTTTGTACTCCATGGCATATGTCTTTTCAAAACCATAAGCTTGAATAAAAAAGTCACAGTGCTTGGAGTTTGGTTTATAGTCTAGCACTGATGGTAGATATCACGTTGCACATGAATTGTCTCGCCCTTCGAAATTAAGTTCTGCCCTAGGGGGACCCTATTCATAGTTGCTTCCAACACTCTGTTCATTCATTTATAATCATCCCTTCAACATGTGTGCCAGGCACTGTGCTAGGCTCTGGGTGCCAGATGACTCTTGTATGTAGTTTCTTTTACTACATTGACCATTTGACAGATTTCTATTTTGTTTTGTTGTTTCCTGTGGGGTAGACCCTGTCTGAATTCTACTTGTTAAAAAGCACTGGGTGTCAACCAGATGCCCTCCCCCCAAGTAAAATTGATCAGCCAGCTGCATGATATATAAGACACTCATTCTTCTGTAAATAGGTTGGCAAATTTTCTTTATTTTCGATTTTGCTTAGCACTTAGCCCTTTGAATGCATATTGGTTGCTTATATACATCTTAGAGTTTCCGATCCTTCCTGGAAGTATCTAGCTATTCATAAATGTGTAAGGAGTTAGAACGACTACAACATCCCTTCATCTCTTCCAGTTTTCAAAGGAGTAAAATGTAATTGACAGACTGTCACAGCCAAGCTGAGCCTAAAGAGACATTATGACTAATATAATATGGACCCTGGATGAGATCCTGGAACAAAAAAGGCTATTAAGTAAAAACCGAGGAAATCTGAATCAAGTTTGGACTTTAGTTAACAATAATGCATCAACATTGATTCATTTATTATGATGAATATACCACACTGTTGTAAGATGTTAAAAACATGGGAAACAGGCTGTAAGCTATTTGGGAATTCTCCGTCCCCTCTCAGCAATTTTTCTATAAACCTAAAACTATTCTAAAATTAAGAAGAATTTAAATATGATTTCCACCACAGCTCTTTAAATTTCTGTCTGGATAATTCCCTCTCTGCTCCTTAATTTGAATTCTTCTGTACTTCCTTTAGACATGTTTCTGTGATTTAGGAAGAGCTGCCTTAGATGGTTTGGAAGAGCTTGGGTGAGAAGCAGCTGAATTTTCATCTGTGACACATCTCTGTTAAAAATGAGAAAGTGGTAGATAGGAGCAGACAAGGAAGAGTCCTGTCCAGGACTCCGGGGAAAGGGGAAAAGTATGAAAAATTCCTGCCAAGAAGCCTTGAGGAAAATTCCTCCCTAACTGAAATTTATTGACTACGGTACTCAATCTGTGTCAGAGATGATATTAAAAGCCATATCACATGGCAGGCCTATCACAAAATCTCCAATGAGTACTTTCAGGATGAAGCTTGTCAGGAAAAAAAAAAAGAAANTAACTTACCTCCCAAAGTCCACTCCAAAACCTTCCCCCTCACCCTGGGCACTGTGTACAAAAAAGGGGTCTCTACCCCTCATACATCTCAAATACCTTTTATTTCTCAAGGCTCAGAGAAGTTATCCTCTTGCTCTCAGATAGGACTATCAACCCTAGGCTCCTCACCAGAGTCTATGGCCTCTGTAAGCAGAAGCATTTCCAAATGGAGCCCTGTTAACTTTCCCCTTTGGCAAGTGAGTCTCCAGACCTCTAGGAGTCCAAGGTATGTTTGCTGTCTAGTAGGTGGAAGAGAACAACATCTCTCTTTCTTTGGGGTCTTCAAAGAAGCAAGAAGAAAACACAAATGATTATTATAAATGGTTTTGCAGCTTTCCTAGACTATTGTCAATCGGACTTCAAAACATTTTATCATGTATAACGTAGCAAGATAATCCTATTGCTTTTTAAACTGAAGTTTGTTTTGATTTTTCTTTGTAAAAGTAATAAAGATTTATTTTAGAAAATGTAACATTAAAGAAATTTGAAAATCAATTTCCCCCCCAGAGCAAAGAAAAATCGACTGATGTGTTGATGTATTTCTTTTAAGTAAGTGTCGCTGAAAGCTTTTTTTAAAGCTTCTTCTAAGCTTTTTTCTAAAAACAGATGATCTTATTTTAAAAAACCAGGGATTATAAATAGAGGGGTTACACTTTCCTTTGAGTTTGTTTCATTTTTTAAAAGTTTTTATTTAAGTTCTGGTTAGTTAACATATAGTGTAATGTTAGTTTCAGGTGAACAGTATAGTGAGTCAACACTCCCATACATCATCACCTGTTTCCTCCATCCCCCTTTCACCTCCCCTCTGGTAACCATCAGCTTGTTCTCTATAGTGAAGAGTCTGTTTTCTTGGTTTGCCTCTCTCTCTTTTTCCCTTTGCTCGTTTGTTCTGTTTCGTAAATTCCACATATGAGTGAAATCATATGGTATTTGTCTTTCTCTTACTGGCTGACTTCACTTGGCATTATACTTTCTAGATCCATCCACGTCGTCGCAAATGGCAAGTTCTTACCAAACTTGGAAAAGGTGGAGCTGCTTTTTTTCTCTTTTGGAAGCAAGCACGCATGTTTTAAGTTATAGGCTGTTCGGGGTGTTTTAAATGCTGGCAAATTCCTTCTGTGGTTGCTCACCTCATCCTAGACTCCTCTCAGACTGTATTCTGAAGAAGCCTCACTGAGGAGCAAGGGCTTCTGGGAGGAACTCAGAGACGGTGCCTGAAACACTGAAGAGGGAGAACTTGGGGGCAAATGCAGCATGCGCTGGATACCAGCCAAATGCAATCAGGTGAGGAGTGGAGATTGCATTTGGTGGACCTTCTCTGTAACCCTCCCCTCCCCGTGGATCCCCACCTTTAGCGGGAATAAACCCAGGTGACCCAATGATGGAGGAGGCCATGGGAAACACTGAGAAAAGATAAAGACTCTCCCATCAGGCACGCCTTCATTTGAATCCTGACCCCAGCGTGTACTACCTGTGAGTTACTGTGTAAATGCTATCACTCCACACCCCTGACTTTTGATTTGTAATACAAAGATTAATACACCGACATGCACCTGCTGAGAAATAATTGTGTTATTTTATATTCCCTTCTCTTTGCTATGTTTTTCCTTCTGTTTTGCTCCAAGCTTTCCTTACCTTTTTAGCCTTCCTGATAGGTTCTTTTGTTCATGTTATAAAAGGAAGGCAGCAAATGCAATTTTAAATATTTGTGGAGGGGGTGCATCATTTGGTTTTCGGTCTCTGATCATTTCATTTTCACGCTGATCACTTTCCCTCATAGGGATTTAAAGTCTCATTGATCTCATGGAACTTTACATAAAAAACCAGGGATGCACTGTATGGTGACTAACATAATATAATAAAAAATATTATTATAATAAAAAAAAAGAAAAAGGCAAAAAAAAATAAAGTCATTGATCTCCCCAGGACTGGGCCACTATGAGGTCCAAGATGGCCAGTCTATGCAGGAAGTCAAAGTGCTTTACAATTTGACCTCGTGTAGATACAAAAAATCAACGGATCCATTGAGTTTTTTTTTTTTCTTTTATACGCTGTTTATCTTGATGCAATGTTACATTTCTTTGTTTTCACCCTGTTCCTAGATCAGTTTTCAGAATCAAACAAATAAGCAAACAAACATCACAGAATTTAAAAAAAGGAAGGGGTAGAATTACTGCTTTCTAAACACCAAGCACAGTATCTCTGAATGTCAAACAGATCTCAGGTGCTTTTCCTCATGGCCCAGTGTTGTTCTTTCCCAAAGCCGAAGTTGCACTGGTCCAACCATCAACCCTGAACTGAGCTTTGACAGTGAAAGATATCCCATAACCTGTGCCCTTGGACCTGTCTACAGTCTGCTTGGAGTGTGACCCACATCACATTAAAAACCAGTTCGTGCCCAGGCTTATGTCATCCCATGAGAGGTCTGGTGGCTAAGGGCAAGAAGCCATGAAACTTCCTTTCTTTTCGACTATGGGCTTTGCCACCTTACGGTGTTTACATTTTTACTAAGTGATGAGAGAATTTGCAATCATCTGTGAACATCTTGACCCCTGGATGGAATGACTTGAGTCGACTCTGGCCTTAAATGAATAGTTACTGTTCATGCCCCTGTACCTATTCATCACTAGCAAAGTCTGAGCTCATGTCTGCTTCTTAATACACAAAGAGTCTATAAATTCAATGATGGTCGAACTTTTTCTAGATCATTAAATTATACAGTGGGATTTTATCATATGAGTCTTGGCCTTTGAAATTCATCATTTTGAAGAAAGATTATGGCTATCTGTAGCTGTAAAATGACTCCCAAATAAATATTCTACTTGGAAAGAAATATGATATTTGCTCTCACAGAAAGCAGTGACAAACAATTAATTTTCTATTGTTTGATATATGACAATGGTGTTATCTTTCGAGAATAATGGTAAAGGGCGTATATTAATTAAAGTTTACCAAGTACATTATAGAAATTTGAGGCTGTGTTGTTGGATGGCTGATAAAGTAATTAGTTGGGGAACCAAAGAGGAGATCTTATTTTCATCGCCTTCCGAGGTTCTTCAAAAGCCATGGTTTTTAAAAGAGCTATGACGGTGGACATGATTATGAAATTAAATCCTTTTATTGTTTTAGTTTTACTGCAGCAATCTATATTTAGCTTGTCATTTCAATGTGTTGCAAGATCTTACAATCATAAGAATCCTGAGTCCTAGAAGGATGGTCGTCCAGGTTGACCTTATAGGCGTAGACAAGACGAGCCTGTCTCCAGGCCTAAAAATCTACTTCATTCCTTCGTATAATTGATCACGAGCCAGAACTTTATAGTTAAAGAATAAATCTTGTTCCACAGTACAAACCCATTTTACTTATTTTAATTGCTTATTACTGAGATCGAGTATGGGTTAAACTGGTTAATCAAGTCATGCATGATATGCTGAATGCTTTGTTATCTATGGCTATTAACAGATTTAAAAAATTCTTTTCTGGTTGGTTAGAAATACTTGGATTCTTCTAAATCCCTCTGCAAGGCCCTTAATATTATTCAGAACCTCGTCTCAATCTCCAAGGCTGTAGCTGTGTCAGTTGATTCCCCGTTCTCTGAAGACGTTAGGTACTTTCTCATCTCTGCATTGTTGTTCTGTTCTGTGTCCTGGTTTCCATGTCTTCCTTGTGCATTAGCTAGTGACTCCCTCTTTAGCTGTCAAACTTCAAAGCACATGTTGCCTTGGCTAACCAGCCTTCTCCAATTTCTCCAACTACTATCTTGGCCCAATAGAACATGTCTCCCTTTACCTTTCAATGCAAATTAGCCAGCATCTACTCTCTTCTCTCTGCTCCCAACGGTCTCTCTTTAGAGGGTAAACTTGTTGAGTCCAGGATCCTTGTCTATCTTGCTCACTGCTACAATCCGAAGGTCAAACGAAATATTTAACACATGATAGGCATGCAGCAAATATTAACCACATCATTATTGCACCAATGTGCAATATCTAGCATATTAATTTATAATATTATAAACAGTG
The DNA here is from genome assembly GCF_002007445.2 of Ailuropoda melanoleuca. Taxonomy (NCBI): domain Eukaryota; kingdom Metazoa; phylum Chordata; class Mammalia; order Carnivora; family Ursidae; genus Ailuropoda; species Ailuropoda melanoleuca. The sequence continues at coordinate 12,052,356 of NC_048226.1, forward strand.
AAGACAGTTATTATTCCTGTTCATCTTTTTATTTTTGCAATGCCTATCATTTCATCATTGAATGAGAGCATGAATGAAAAATTCATTTGTGAGGTACCATATAAGCATATTCTTAAAGAAAAATACTCTTTTCTGACCAATGGAACTGTTTAAATAAAGAAGTGGAAATTTAGCTTTATCTATATTTAGGCTTATTGATAGAACATGCAATCCAAATTAATCATTGGGACACTTTTTTATATTTTATAGGTGAAATTGTTGTTCTTGTAACCTGAAATATCCTGGAGGTATAGTAAATAATCCAATTTTCTATTTGGAGGTGCTATATTACAGGATAGGGGTATCAAGGTAAATTGCCATGAATTACAGTATTTTTCTAATATGATCTCATTGCATTTATCACCTTCCTGTGTTATGTCACTCTGCTTCCCTTCTTCCCTTTCACCTTATTTCTTCTCCCCTGTACTCAAACCTAGAAACGTTTAGCTCTTGCTTTAATAACAGATATTATCCAAGCAGGACATAACTATATTCTTTGATGGCTCAAAACAGAGTCTGCAGGAATGTGGTTGCATGAAAAGGAAGTGAACTTTCAAATCAAGCAACTGAAGGGTAAAAGTTGGGGGGAAAATCCAGCCCAGCAAGAGGAAGTTTTGAGTCACACACAGGTTGCCTGGTGCATAGAACCCCTCACTGTGCCAATGTTTTACAGGGACCCTCACTCGCTGTGGTGATTACTGAGCATTCCTCTCCTTCCTCTCTGGGCCCCTTACCGCTTTGCCCTCTTTCTAGAAAGTAAATCCCATATCCACCTGTCCAAGCCAGACCAGCACTCTGAGTTTCCTATCTTTATTCCCCATTGCCATATCAATATTTCCATTTATATTTTCCAGCAACATGTCAAACTCAACCCATCTGAAAAAAAAACTCATAATCATCTCCTGAAATGTCAGCACTCCATGTCCCAGCAGATGGACCCATCTTCAAGCTTTGCTTTCTCACACACCTCATGTCTGGTCAATTAGGCAGTCCTATTCTACCTACCAAGTCAATGCTCTCTCTTGTAGGCACTCACCGCTCTTGTCTAGCCTCCCTGCCATTGTCCTTGGTCTTGGTGTAAGTTACAGTCATCTCTTGCTTAGATCACAGCCTGGCCTCCTCAACCAACCTTGATTCAGTCCAATTCTATTTATTTTTCATGGTGACACCAAACTTATCCATTTAAAATGAAATCTGATACACCAGTCCCTGACTGGAGAACTTTAGTGGCTTCCCACTGCTTTTAAAATAATCCCTCTACTCCTCACCATGATTGTAAATCCCTGTGTAGTATGTTTTCTGCCTGTCTATCTGCCTCATCTCCTACCACTCAATGCACTCCACACTCTGGCCCATTGGACGGTTTTCACGGGTCGAATGTGAAACTATCCCCACGGCCTCCTGGCTCTGGCACAGTGTGGAACCCACTTCCATGAGTGCCCTGTACCTTGCCATATAATTGCTGCTCATTCTAGATCCTTAGATCTCATTTTAAACCCTTTCAGCTTGGCCTTCCCTGACCTCCAATGACAGATGTGGCCCCTCTGCTATTATGTTCTCAAAACACGCTGCTCTTCCTTATCATACCCCCCATCCTAAGTCACCTTCTGTTTTATTTGTTCAATTTTCTATCTTCTCTCCTTGATTGTAAGATCCATGGGAGAAGAGATTGCCCTGTCTTTATGATATTGCTTGTATTTGTTTCCTATTGCTGTTAGAATGATTGTCATGAACTTGGTGGCTTCATCAACAGAAACCTATTCTTGCTCATTTCTCAAGTTCAGAAGTCTGAAATCAGTATCACTAGGCCTAAATTGGGGTATTATCAGGGGACTGCGCTTCGTCCAGAAGCTCAAGGAGAGAATCCCTGTCTTGCCTCTTCCAGCCCTTACTGGTGGCTGCCAGGATTCTTTGGTTCATGGCTGCATCATTCCAATCCTGAAGGCCAGCATCTCCAAGTCTCTCTGTTCCTTTTCACATTGCCGCCTTCTCTGTGCATGTCAGACCTCTCTTTCCCTCCCTCTTGTAAGGACACATGCAATTGCATTTAGGATGCACCCAAATAATCCAGGATAGTCTCCCCATCTCAATATCTTTGACTTCACATGTGAAACCCTTTCTCCAAACCAAGTACCACTGACAGAGGTTAGGACCTAAAATTTGGGGGGCTGTTATTGAGCCTATCACACTGCTGAATTCCTGGTCCTGTCTTCCATTCTCAGTTGGATACATATGTGTATTTGTATGTATATTCTGTAATTTTATGGGCCAACTCATTTTAAACTTTTAAATGTATGGAAAATTAATATTTTGCTTCATTGAAGTCAACGCCACTTTGTTGTGAATAAGTTTCCACAAGTACACAAGCCGAAAACTTAGCTATCTTGCTTTTACCCTGTCTTCGGGAGCAGGTCCAGCTGACTGTCCAACTCAGTCCAGTTTCTCAGAGATTAAGCCCTCTCAGAAATGCCAGAAGGCTTAACTCAATAATAAGAATATGCTAGCATAAGAGAAAGTTTCATCATATTGCCTGGAAGGCAAGAATGAGGCTCATTTTCCAGGGTGATAATAAAAACAAAGAGCATCCATTGATGAGAAAAGAGTTAGAGACCTAGGAGCAAGACCCCTTACCATTTGTGGGAAGTAATAATATTGGTGGAGATGACCTTTAGCTTTTATTCCAACAGTAAAATAAAAAGATTCTATCAAACATATGTTTTGGATCCATGGTATTTTCATTGCAGGAAGTACAGGGCTTTTTACGAGTCCGTACCCCTCTCCTTTTCAGCTACAAATGCCACATCATCTTTTCTTCTCTCTTTTCTTGGGGATGCTGACAACCGAATCTCCCTTTGTCATGTGGATTGCAGATCATCTGAGGACATTCTGGAATCCCTGTGATTGAGATTGGACCAACTGCTATGGAATTTTGTAGATAGAGCTCTCATATGGAATCTCATTTTATTACCACAATAAACATTCGAGGACGATATTCTTATTCATTCTCATGTTAGAGTGAGTCAATTTCAGTGTATATCTGATAGGCCCAGGGGTGCTGTTTTAACTTGAAGGTTAGGCATCTGGATTTATCTCAAGTTCCCTAGGCTTAGTAGCTGGAAGAAGAAATAACAGCCACTCAGTATTCGCTCTTTGTCTTTTATCATGCAATGGACACACTAGTCTTCTTGACAGCCACACCACCCAGCGTCATTAATACCATCATGTGGGGCTGGTAAAGAAACACGTTTAGAGGAATTTCTCTGAAAATACAGCAGGATGATGTGGCAAAGGTGAGATTTAAACCCAGGGCTGAATCTCTAAAAATGTCAACTGTCTCGTTCTCCCTTGTGTTGCCCTCAATTTAAAACTTGTGGTGTTTGGTGCTCGCTTCGGCAGCACATATACTAAAATTGGAATGATACAAAGAAGATTAGCATGGCCCCCTGCGCAAGGATGACATGCAAATTTCTGAAGCGTTCCGTATTTTTCAGACGGATGGATAAAGAAGATGTGGTCCATATATACAATGGAATATTACTCAGCCATCAGAAAGGATGAATACCCAACATTTGCATCAACATGGATGGGACTGGAGGAGATTATGTTAAGTGAAATAAGTCAAGCAGAGAAAGACAATTATCATATGATTTCACTTAGTTGTGAAATATAAGGAATAGCCGGGAGGACATTAGGAGAAGGAAGGGAAAACTGAAGGGGGGTGGTAAACAGAGGGGAAAATGAACCACAAGAGACTATGGACTCTGGGAAACAGACTGAGGGTTTCAGAGGGGAGGGGGCTGGGGGGATGGGCTAGCCCGGTGATCGGTATTAAGGAGGGCACGTATTGCATGGTGCACTGGGTGTTATGCGCAAATAATGAATCATGGAACACTACATCAAAAACTAATGATGTGCTGTATGGTGACTAACATAACATAATAATAATAATAAAAAGAATCTAGAAACCTAAAACAAACAAACAAACTTGTGATGTTTGAAATAAGCCAGACTCAAAAGGACAAAGGCGATAGGACTCCAGTTGTTGGAGGTACCCGGAGTAGTCCCAGAGTTAGAGCATGGATCAGCGGCTGCCTGGGGCTGGAGAAAGAGGAGAATGAGGAGCTGGTGTTTGATGGGTAGAGATTCAAAGGAGGAAGATGAGAATGTTCTGGAGGTAGATGGTGGTGATGGTTAAAGAAAATGTGATATCACCGACCTCTACACTTGAAACTGGTTAAAGGTAGATTTTATGTGACTTATATTTTGCCACAATAAAAAAATGTGATTTTCTGCATAGGTTCACTAGTTAACTGAGAAATTATTCAAGGAGGCCAAGGACACAAGCCCCAACATTTGACAGTCGGAAGGGATGAAATAGCGCTTTGCCTCCGAGAGGGCCGAATAAGAATGTTTATCTTCCTCATCTCAGATATCTGTGATTCTATTATTTTTATTGTAAAAGTTTTCCAGAGGCAATTTTTTTCCCTCTGAAAGGCTGATTAAGGCTCTCCTTTTTAAAAATGAAATATTTATCCTCCCATGACCAAAACTGAAGGTGTCATAAAGAACAAAATGTAAATTGTTTGGAGAAAAATAAATGCATAGAACACAGCCCCTAGCTTCCTTTCGTGGAGCGTTCATCATTTAAATGATCAGAAGCAACCTTAAAAGGAGATGCCAGGGACAAGACTTTCTCACCGCGCAGATAGTCCAAGAAAAGAAGAAATAGTTAACCAAAATGTAATGCAGGTGAAGAGCCAAATAAAGCCATGAATATAAATAGAGGCATGAATACAACGCGTTGTCTATCTATTACCTTCATGCACCAAAGATCAGGAGTGGTGATTAAGCATTTGGATGTAAATCCTGTAATTTCTGCTTTCTGACTTTCCCTTGGTTTCATCTCCATAGGGGGCCATTCAGCTCCAATTAACTTCGGTTGCCAGGTCCATGATATGGAAGTCTTTTGAGTCACATTGGCAACAGACCTGCTTTTGGTTGGTTTAGCTGAACAACAACAACAAAAAGTAGATCTGAAGGAGCAGATTTGCTGTCTACACCACAGGTCTGGACTGTCCCCCATTAGACATGTGAAGACAACTTCCTACAGGCGAGTCACTGAATGGAGTAGCTTTAAGGCATTTGTATATGGCATCGGTGAAGCCGACAATAAGTTAGGAGGGCTAAGTAGCTATTGCTTTGAAACTAAATTACATATAGGATTAATTTTGTTTTATTGAAAATCTCCCAGACTTCATTGCAAGGGAGGAGAGAGTTCACTTGAATTACACTTTAAGATTAAATAAAGTGAAAATGAGTAACAGAGGAGGAATCTTCCTGTGTGAAAGTGAATCAGTTTTCATCTTGTGGATTTATATCAGGTGTGTGTGTGTGTGTGTGTGTGTGTGTGTGTGTGTGTGTGTGTGTGTTATGGTTGTATTGAAATAGTGTTCTGACATTTGTGAGCTTGTGGCATTGTTAATCCGTAGGCACTATTTGTCTGGGTTTGTTTGTATAGTGTGGAAGGAGGCAGTCCTGCAGGGAGCTTTCTTCAAATGTGCTTGAAGACAAAGATGGGAGAGTGGAGTGAGGCGGTGTTGGGGAGTGGAGAGCCCTGCATGCTCTCTGTTTTCAGGAAGATCTCCTTGGCTGAGGTTGGGCCCTTTGGAGGGAAGCAAAACAGACTGGAGACTAAGGTGAAACACTTTTCCTAGGGACTCTGTGAGGCTTGGAACATAAGCAGCCCCGCTCTGGGTCCAGGAGACAAAATGTGATATGGAGTTGGGAAGGAAGCATTCTTCTCTTTTCTTTCTTCCTCCTTCTCTCCCTCCCTCCCTCTTTCCTTCTTTCCTTCTTTCTTTCTTTCTTTCTTTCTTTCTTTCTTTCTTTCTTTCTTTTTCTTTCTTTCTTTCTCTCTTTCTTAGATTTATTTATTTGAGAGAGAGAGAGAGATCACACACTAGCAGGAGGGGCAGAGGGAGAGGGAGAGAGAATCCCACGCTGACTCTGCACTGAGCATAGAACCCCACACAGGGCTTAATCTCATGATTGTGAGATCATGACCTGAGCAGGAATCAAGGGTTGGACACTTACCCAGCTGTGTCACCCAGACACCCCCCTCCCTTCTTCCTGGAAACATCTTGTCTCCAGTTTGTCCAAAAAAGGGGGAAGAAACTGTTAGTTGGGTTGATGACTTTGGGAGGCCTGAAGGAATGGAACATTTAACATGAAAGTCAGTTTTCTCAAGAAAGACCCTACGTTTTCAGGAAGGGACTTCAGCAAGAAGAACATGGATGGGGGACAGAAGAACATGGAAGAATGAGTTGAGTACATGTGGGACAATCTGAGAACTTCCAGGAAATGAAGAGGAGAGATTGGTAGGAGCTAATGTTCCGGAACCTCAGGCAGGAGCCACACTTCCAGGAAGTATGAATGACTCCATAAAACCTGTCTACGAAGGGGTGGTGTCTGGGAAATGCTAGTTTTTTTTCTGCTCTTCACCAAGACTTCATTCCATATTTCCAGTCATGGGCTTTTTCCTTTTTAAGAGAAAAGTGCAAGGATATTAACATTTATTAAGACCCGAATGCGTTTTAGGTACCACATCAGGAATTTTAGCTGCTTTTTCCCATTCAAGTATCACAACTTCCTTGGGAGCTAAGTATTGTTTGTTACCATGACCGAAAGTGGAAACCGGAACACAGAGAGAGCAATGGCTCTAGAGCAAAGCCAGCTCTTTCCTCTGCATTCTCTGGAACACCGTGGCTGCTGGAAGTTAGAGGGAATCTCAAAAGGAAAGACAGTTGCACTTGAGGAGCTGCAGAGAGCCAAGAGGGAGGGGTACTCGGAGAGAGTGTGATATGAAGCCTGGGGTGTCTCTACCCAGTGCCACATGTGGTCTTTGCACCTGTTCCCCCATGAGGCAATACTACAGACATCTCATTTTCTACCACGTGGTAGAACTCTCTCCCAGTTCTTACGGATACCCATTTACCTGATCGGCCATGAGCTGCCATGGCCGAGAGGCTGCCTTTCCAGCACCAGCTTCCAGCCACTGTAGTAAGTAAGCTCCAAAACGTGTCTCACTCCTGTTACGTCAAGATTTGTGCCCTTCTCCCTCCTCAAACCCTTCTTCTTGGCGCTGTTAAATGTTCTTGTCAAAAGCAACTATTTACAGGCCATTAACAACAGAAAGGATGATTAGGCTCTTTCCAGGCCTGATGAATAATGCATGCTGCCAGGCAGCACGTTTCCCATCCAGTATGGGGTTCTTTGAGGAAAGTGTCATTGAAGAGTGTGCTGTTCAATTTCCGAGATCTGAATGATTTGAAGAAATAATTGCATTTTAGCGCGTGGAGGAAGAAGTTATTCTTTGTGAGATCTGTTCATTTGGGCAAAAGCAGAGGAAAGGTAAGCTTGTCCAGCTCTGTTTCTTTCAGATACTTTCTTTTTCCTTCCTTCCCTTCACCTTGCCCATTCACTGGCACCTTTGTGGTAACACAGCCAGGAGGTGCATTAACCCATAAGGTCCAGCTACAGCTGCACACCTCGTTTCTGCTACCTAAGCCATGCCTGGAGGCATCACTGCATTTCCATTTAAGTCCTAACCACATTTCTCCACCAGTTTCCTTTAAAAAGTAAGGCTTATATGAAGTTACATGTATTCACAGGACTAAGTACTATTTGTACACCACCAGTCCTGTGGTTGGTTCTCTACTGTGTATCCTCTCTAAATACAGACGTTTTCAAGATTTGTCTGGAAAGATCTATCACCTTGCAGAAACTCGTGGGGAAGAATTTTCTGGGTGTGGAAAAAGTGGAGTGCACAGTCCTCATTCAAAATAACACAGTTAAGCATGGGGAGAGGCCAGTTTTGGGGGCTCCATGGTACAGATCGTTTCCATTGTCCTATATAGCCTACTATGGGAAGTGTGGAACATACCCATGTTCTAGAGAGAAGGGGTTATGATAAATTTGGGAAGAAAAGAAGGAAATACCTTTCTCAAAAGCATGTCACTTGTCAGATGCTGGCTGGTTTCTTGGAGATGTGGAACCATCTGCCATATTTCATATGTGTCACATGAGTGTCTATGAAGAAAGGGCAGTGTTAAGGCCTCACTGGCAGTGGGAGGGGCTTCATGCACCTGATTGCGCTGGCACTGGAGGGACAGAGGGATGGGCTCCTTGGGAAACAGAGAGTTCAATATCTCCCAGGAACCAGAAACATCCAACACTTGCCTGGCTTTTGAGGCCCTCCTTCGCTAGATTCCAGGACCCACTTCTGTTGGGTCTCTACCCACTTCCCCCACCCTTTCTACATGGTTTCCTTTAAGGACTTTTTAACTACCTCCCTCTTTAATGCCCTTCTTAAGTGTGCTGGACATCTGCACCGCCAGAACCATTTATGAATCTGCTTGTGGCTTAGGTTTGCTCACAAACAGGGCTTCAGCCTTCATGGTAAGCTCTTGATATGGATTCCTTATATCCTTCCCTGGAGATGGAATACATATATATTGGCTTTCTTTCTTCCCATTGTTTGATTATGTGAGGTTAGAAAGGGATTATCTTAGATTAAAAAAAATGTGTCTGGTGTTCATGATGACCACAGGGCCATGCTGGAAAGTTCTAGAACAATGAACCCCATTCCCCTCTCTGACCATGATTATGGCTGAATGGTTCTGACAAACAAGAGCAGCCAACAAAGCACCAGCTCAACCTAGTAATCACTGCTACTTCTCTGGGTAACTTCTCTTTGCCACTCTCAAGAAGAATAAAATATTCTCATCCCAGCATCCCTAGCTTCTCTAATTATCTCCTTAGGCAGCATCCTTCCTCTATGTGTCCCCGATGGCACCATGAGATGCAAGGACACAAACTGTACAGAGGCAGAAGATCCATACTATTAACACATCACTGTTCATTGTCCCAAGCTCACCTCTATCCTGCTATACAGAGGTGATAGGCATTCAAAGCCCTGGTTTCAATAAACACATTTGACTGTAGGAGATTGCATGTCTCCATTTGTATTTTGACACCTCTTAAGCTTAGCTTCACATCCTCCCACTCACCTAATACTCAAACCATTGCTATAATAACCAGGTTTACCTAGTGGCCAAATCCTCAGCTTCATCTCATATGTCTTGCTCTCTGTCTCTGTAGTATATGATTCCTGCAGAAAGCTGCCCCGAATTCACAAATGTGAGGGAGCTAATGTCCACAGAGCGATCTTGGCCAACAGGAGACTGGAGCAGGTGGACGACTGCCACTGTCTTCCATCATTCAGGTGAACAATTCTAAGGTGAATTCCAGGGAGCTCCTCAAGGAACGTATGTATGTGGGATTGAGCCCAGGCTCCCACTGTGTAGATCTATCAGGACTAAACCCTTTTGCCCTCTCCTTCTCCCTTTTACTCTTCTCAGGTCCCCACTCTACTTCTCTGGTTGCTTCCTCAAATGAACTAAAAATGCACAAGCCCTGTTCTAGGCTCTACTTTGGAGACCAGCTGGAGTCTGAGCTAAGACAGCCTTTGTTTGTGGTTTGCTTTTAACTCTTTTAAGTTGCATGTGATACTTCTATGGGTTATCTCTCCCGTGCCTTCCTCTGGTCTAGGTTTTTTATATCCATTCTCTCCATCTCTTTGTCTTCTATTCTCTTGCCATCCTCCATGCCTGAGTCTCCCATTCTGCTACAAAGTGATTAGGGACTTTATGGGCATTGGTTTGCTTGCTGAATTGTTGGTCTGGGCTACCCAGAAACCATCTCTCCTGTTCAGGGGGATTCTCCACTAAGAGTCTTGATGGGAGGCAGAAACCACTTTTTCCTAAAGATGTCCTAGTAAGGACCCTATTTCTTTGGCTGTCCCCTGGTGGCTAGAACATGGACATATAGTCCAGGCTTGGCCAACTAGATGCTTCCATCTGGGCAAGTGATTCTTAAGCAACAGACACAAAAAAGGAGGGATTATTGCCAAATACTCATATTAGAAGTGGTGGGATCAAGAATGTGGAGTGACCAGGTCCATGGTGCTGGTGGTGGTGTAACCACCTGTCGCGTGGCTGTGCTTCTGCCAGGTGGCCACGACTCTGTTGTCTGATGTTGTCTCCATGCTCACCTTCCAAGCCTGGTCTAGCAGCCTCCCTGTCTGCCCTACAGTCCTTCATGAATTGCTTTGAACCTGAGTTGGCCAGAACCTGTCTCTGTTGCTTGCGATAAAAAGCAAAGACCCCTTTCCCTCCTCAAAGACCCCTTTCAGGTTCAAGGTTAAATTCATACCATTACACATATCCTGGTTCTCTGTTAGCTCACTATGAGTTAACTTCTGTTCTGGCTTCCTCTTCAGTGATCCTCTATCCTCTGTCACAATGACCTGTTTCTTTCTTTTTTTAAAAAAATATTTTCTTTATTCGACAGAGATAGACACAGCCAGCTAGAGAGGGAACACAAGCAGGGGGAGTGGGAGAGGAAGAAGCAGGCTCATAGCGGAGAAGCCTGATGTGGGGCTCGATCCCAGAATGCCAGGATCATGCCCTGAGCCGAAGGCAGACGCTCAACCGCTATGCCACGCAGGCGCCCCAACAATGACCTGTTTCTTTCTGTATCCCTTTGAATGCTATACATCCTGTCAAGGGTTCCTTTACATTCTCCTCCAAGCACAGCCTGAGGAGTGCTGGACCCGTGAGCAAGTTGCAGCCCACCTTCCACATTCACATCTGTTCTGCTGTGGGGGGTTTCTCGAATCCTAGATTTTTCGAGCAAAATCTGTTTAACCACAATCACTGGGTAACTTTTGTGGCAAACTAGTCAATTCTCCTTTTTCCAGTAACGGTGAATTAACAGGAGAAATAGTTGTTGTCTAGCTTCTACAAAGGCATCCTGAAAGCAGGGTGAGGAAATGCTTTTGAAATATATGTAATCTTTGAATGAAATCCAGGGTATGAAGAGTATACTTGGCGCTGAATCATGCTGGGCCTCACCATTCCATCCGATCAATGGAGTAAGTGTTCTGAGGAACAGGGCACATACTCCCAACAGCTTTTGCCTTTGGAATAGCTTTATGTTTTAGGATGTCGGGTCCCTTAATGTCATCCACAGATTACAAAAGCAGACGTCCATGGTGATTATTATTTTTTATTTTATTATTGATTTTAATTTTTATAATCCTTTCTCTGCTCTCAGAGAACGTACACAGGTAGCAGGACTGCCTTCCCCGCCTCTAGGGGGCGCTATTCATGTCCAAGTGTTTGCCAAGGCTTCTCCCTGCAATTTTGCCAATGCCGGAGCTGCGCAGCCAGGGGCAGCCGCCTTTGGAGTGAGACACAGAAAAAAACACAACTTATTAGAAATGAAGGAATGATTCCCCAGTCCCTTTGATGAAACCCCCAGCGGGTGTGCAATTAGTTCCCAGCAGAAGTACCGAAGTCTGGGCGGGTTTATAAGCGGCAAAGAAACGTCTCATTTATATTCCACTTTCAGAGATAAGGAAAAGGTATTTCAAGGCTCTTTAGTCACTCTCTGGCACTTGAAACTTATGGAGCTCTGCTAAAAGTGAGAATTTAAAAAGTGAATAATAAAACCACTTTAGAAGATATTATTTTTTATACCAGTATTCCACCCCCCCTTCTTTTTCTAAGGTGAATGTGAAATATGAATTGGTATCAACAGACACAGGAAAGATACCAAATGATTTGCCCGGTGGGGATAAAGCTTCCAGGCTGCGGGCTCCCGCAGAAATGACTTCTGATTGCAAGACCGGATCCACCCCCTGGGTTCCTCCCCGCTGTTTGGAGCTTCTTCAAGTAGAGTCCATTGTTTTACAGAAGCAGCTGTGGATTTGTGATTTTTTTTTTTCTCTGTGGGTGTTGCTAGTCAATGACAAATGCCATCCAAAAAGGCAGACAATTTTGATTCTCTACTGGCAGAGTCTCATTGGGGTCCTCAAATCATAACTCACGGAGACCATCCCAGGTGAATTCCATTCCTGCATCCTAACTATCCCGAGAGGCCGTCCTGGGCTGGATAGGCTACAGATTTCAAAGGTTAGAAGCTGCTAGAAGCATTGAAACAACTGAAGATTAATAATGAATTGCACAAGTGTTACTGTCAACTAAGGAAACTTAGTGGACACGAACCTGGGGCTATTTCTTTATCAATTCATGAGACTTCTTTCTGCCTAGGCAATCTGGCTGTGTGTATCAAAGTGTAAAAGATACATAGCCTTTGGCCAACCAGTTCAACACCTGGGATTTAAAAAAAAATACTATCTTCATTTTTAAAAGTGATTTTCATGATTCAAAATTAAAAAAAAATTTAAAGTACATAATTTAAAAATCTCACACACTTCTGACTTCTAAAGACCCAGTGTCCCTCATACAAGCAACTGGTATTAAGTTTCTTGTATTTTCTTCTAGAGATATATGTGGATTATACAATCAAATCCACATATATGTTTCTCCCTCCATTTTTTAAAATAAAAATAATACCAATTTTCGTTGGATTTTTTTAAATAAATATTTTGGGGGAATAATTTTCGATTTAAAGAAAAAGTTATGAAGGTAACACAGAGAGTTTTAATATACCCTTTACCCAGTTTCTCCGAAAGTTAACATGTTTTTCTTTAATACTTTTATTTTTTTTAAAGATTTTATTGATTTATATGACAGAGACAGTGAGAGAGGGAACACAAGCAGGGGGAGTGGGAGAGGGAGAAGCAGGCTTCCCGCTGAACAGGGAGGCTGATGTGGCGTTCAACCCTGGGACCCTGGGATCATGACTTGAGCCGAAGGCAGACATTTAACTCACTGAGCCACCCAGGCACCCCTCTGAAAGTTAATATCTTATACTTATGTAGCACATTTGTCAAAACTAACAAATTAAACTCAGTACAATATAATTAGTGAAACTACGGACTTATTTGGACTTCATCGGTGTTTTCACTAATGTCTGTTCTTTGTTTCAGTATCGAAATCTGGCATAGACTGCATCGCATTTATTTTATTTTTTGAAGATTTTATTTATTTATTTGAGAGAGTGAGTACATGGTGGGGGAGGGGCAGAGGGAGAGGAAGAGAGAGAGAGAGGGATAAGCAGACTCTCTACTGGGCAGGGAGCCCAATGTGGGGCTTGATCCCAGGACTCCAAGATCATGACCTGAGCGGAAGGCAGATGCTCAACCAACTGCATCACATTTAAAGATGGATTCCCTCCTCCCTCCCCCCTTCTCTCCTCCCTCCCCCCCTTCTCTCCTTCCCTCCCTCAATGTCTGTGTCTCTCTCGTTCCTTGCTTTCCTTTCTTCTACTTATACAGTAAAATTAACTTCGGTGTATGTGAGTGTTGGGGGGACAAAGAGGGGTATGGTGTTTCACACATGTATTAGGAAACCACCACCATAGTGAGCATACAAAGCAGTTCCAGGTCTCTGAAAATCTTGCTTCTTTTCCCACCCCGCCCCAGCAACCACTGTTCCGCTCTCCCTCACTGGAGTTCACTCTAGTTTTGTCTTTTTCAGAATATCCTCAAAATGCAGTCATGCAGCTTGTATCCTTTTGAGACAGATCTCTTTTACTCAGCATAATGCCCATGAGATACGGTGCATACCAACACCCACCAATTCCTCTTCCCTGCTGGGTAGTGTCCCCTGTGGAAGTACCACTGATTGTTGACCTGTTCACCACTGAACATCGGTTTTGTTTTATTTGATATACTCTGTCTTGAAACTCTTAGGAGCTTATGCTAACGGTATGCAAAGATTGCCATCGAAACATTATTATTGTCATTATTTTTAAATTCAGAACTAATGTGTGATTGTTATTAAAAAAAAAAGCCAAAAAAAACCCCTCAAAAGATGTCAAAGTGAAGAAACAAAATGTGGATGCTCTCTCCTGACCCCAAATACACAAGAAGGCAATAAGAAGCTCTCAGGAGTTTTCTCTGCCTCCTTCTAAACTTGTTTTATTTTTTTTGCTCTTTTAAATAAGCTTTCTTAGATATCAAGCCTACACTTTAAATGTGTATTATATATTTTTAAAGTATCTGTGATATATTTATATAGTTTGAAGAATAGTGATAAGATGATCATGGTGGTGCCCAGCATGTGGGTTAAGAAAAACCAATCCGGGGTGCCTGGGTGGCACAGCGGTTAAGCGTCTGCCTTCGGCTCAGGGCGTGATCCCGGCGTTATGGGATCGAGCCCCACATCAGGCTCCTCCGCTCGGAGCCTGCTTCTTCCTCTCCCACTCCCCCTGCTTGTGTTCCCTCTCTCGCTGGCTGTCTCTATCTCTGTCAAATACATAAATAAAATCTTTAAAAAAAAAAAAAGGAAAAAGGAAAACCAATCCAAGGATCTCTCTAGATCTGGGTGTTCTGGTCCTTCCCAGACCAATTCCTGCCTCCCCCACAGGTGTGACCTCTATTTTATCTCCGTGTTCATCATTCCCTTTATAGTTCCTTTATAGTTTTATTGCCTATGTACACGCACATATATATACTTAAGCAATACATGAGTAAGTTTTGCCTGTTTTTGATCTGTAATAAGTGGAATCATACTGGATGTGTTCTTTCATATTTTCTCTTTCACTAAATCAGAGTTTTTGAGACCCACTCATGTTGATATTTAAAGATCTATTTTATTTATTTCCACCCCTAGATGACATTTAATTGCATGAATACATCTAAATTTATATATCTTATATATATTCACATATATTGTTGAAAATGTGTGTGTGTGTTTTAAAATTTTGGGGGATTATAAGAAAATGCTGCCGAGAACATTCTTGTATATGGCTTAGGAGGAAAATTGCTGTGTAGAGAGTTATACGTATTTACCCTGTTTTTGGACAGTACAACTTGTATCTAAAGTAGCTGGTCAAAGTTATATTCCGACCAGCAGTGTTTGAAATTTCTCTTGCTCCACATCCTTGTCAACAGTTGATATGATAGATCTTTCTTATTTTTGCAAATCTGGTGGGTATGGGTTAGAATATGATTTGGGCTTTACTTTGCATTTTCCTGACGACCGATGGGTTGAGGCATATGGAGTTTGAGTAATTTTGACAATTCTCAGTTCTTTTATGAAACCTTATACAAGAAACTACTTTTATATCTTTTGTTCATTGAAATTGAATTATCATTTCATTGCTATCTCAATAAAAGTTTTTTAAAAAATTCAAAATACTAATCCTTTGTTAGTTATAAATGGTGCACATATCATCTCCCCATGGCATGGCTTATATTTTTATCCCTTTAAAGTATCTTTGATGAACTGAAGTTTATTGCTGGTGAGTTCATTGTCTTTTCCTTGATGGTATGTGCTTTTTAAAAAAATATTATTTATTTATTTATTTATTTGACAGAGAGAGAGAGAGACAGAGCACAAGCAGGCAGAGTGGCAGGCAGAGGCAGAGGGAGAAACATGCACCTCGCTGAGCTAGGAGCCCAAGGTGGGGCTCGATTCCAGGACCCTGGGATCATGACCGGAGTGGAAGGCAGACGCTTAACTGAGCCATCCAGATGCCCCAGTGGTATGTGCTTTTTGAATCTTGTTTAGAAATTTTTTACTACCTCAGGATCATGACGAGATGTGTGTGTGTGTGTGTGTGTGTGTGTGTATATAGTTTTTTTCCTACAAGTTATCAAGTTAGATTTTCCAGTTTGAGTCCTTAATCTATATGGAATTGATAAAGCACAGTTTGAATAGTATTTAAGAATAAGGATTTTAAAATCAGTTCATCTGAGTTTTGAATCACAGCTCTTATCCCTTTGTAAATTTCAACGTGTAAATTTCAACCTAAGCAAATTTCATGCTGGACAAGTTCCTTGACCTCTCTGTGTCTTAGTTCATCATATGCAAAGTAAGGATTATTTTATTTTATTTTATTTGTAAGGGTAATTAAAAAAAATCCATGTTATATTGTAGCCCTGAGTTTAAAATATATATTAAGTCATAGAAATCGGCCAAAAAACTTAATCATGTATGGTATAAAGTAGGAGCCCAATTTTATATCTTCATATGGATAATTTAGTTGTCCTAGCACTACCTATTAAATAATCTATCTTTCCCCAGTGACATCCCATTCCACAGTGTCATACATCAGATCCTGGTATGTGTTCCTGTGTATGTTTTAAGGTTATTTGCCACTGGCCTATTTGCATATTCCTGTATAAATGATACATTTTCTTTATAAGAAGTCTTACCATTAGGGGAATTTCTTCAGCTCTCTCCTTCTTTGGGGATATCTTCTGATCTTGGTGCTTTGCTCTTTGAAATAAATTTGAGAATTACTAAAATCCGTGAATAAGGAAAATACTGGATTATCTCTTGGAATTGCATTGAATTCAATTAGGTAGATCCCATGTCTTTAGCATATTGAGACCTAGCCTCTCTGTTTGGGTCTTTTAAATGTCCCTTAATACAGTTTTATAATTTTCCTTAAAAAGGTCTTCCACATCCAACATTAGATTAATTCTTAATTACCTTACTTTATGTGGCTTTGATAAATGCTGCTTTATTTAAAATTGAATTTTCTAATTATTTTTTGCTATTGAATAAAATGCCGTTACTTTTTTTATGCTAAGAAATCTGTCTAAACTCTTACGAATTTAATCTTTTGTACTTACATTTTTTTTAAAAGAAGGTTTCCCTGTGTAAGTAATCACATCTTCTCTAATAATGACAGTTTTGTTTCTTACTTTTCAATCTCTCTGGTTTATTGCATTACCTAAGACCTTCAGCATTCTGTGGAATAGGAAGGATAATATCAGCCATTTGATTTTATTTCTGATTTTAGAAGGAGTGCTTTTAATATTTCATCAATGGCTCAGCTGTTTGCTGTAGATTTATTATGGGTCCTCTTCTATTCCTAAATTGTTACGAGATTTGTCATTAGTGGTTGTCCTATTTTATCAAATGCTCCTTCTGGGCCTATTAAGAGGATAAAGCATTTTTTATCTTTTAAAATTTTCTGAAAGATTTCATATAAAATTCAGAGTATATGTCTCTTGAATATTTAACAGAACGTTTTCTAATATTATCTGGCTTGTATTTGTGGGAAAATCTGCAACTGATGATTCAACTTATTTAAAGGCTATAGTATCATTTTGCTTTTAAATATTTTGTAAGTGTTTTGATAGGTCATATTTTCAAGGGATTTGCCTATTTACATAAGTTCTCAACTTTACTGGTGTAAAGATTTAAAAAATGTTTTGTTTTTGTAATTTCTACTATAACTACAAATTGTAATTCTTTCTAATTCTTAATTTCTCATTTGTGACTCCCCATTATTTTTTAAATCACTCTTGGAGGGGCCTCATATTTTCTTATTCTTCTCAAAGAAGTAATTTTGACCTTGTTAATCCCCTGTATTACACTGGTGTTTTCTTTTTTTATTAATTTCTTCCCTTGTTTTAATTATTTTCTTTTGTCCACTTTTTTAGGGAGTTTATTTTGTTTCTCTTTGCTCTGATTTTTTTTAAAGTATTTTTTTAAAGATTTTTTATTTATTTGACAGAGATAGAGACAGCCAGCGAGAGAGGGAACACAAGCAGAGGGAGTGGGAGAGGAAGAAGCAGGCTCATAGCAGAAGAGCCTGATGTGGGGCTCGATCCCAGAACGCCGGGATCACGCCCTGAGCCGAAGGCAGACGCTTAACCGCTGTGCCACCCAGGCGCCCCTGCTCTGATTTCTTTATTTGGTTTGTCTAACTCATTAATTATCAGGACTCTTTTTTTAGTCAATCTGCTCAGGCTATGCATGTTTCTTTAAATATTGCATTAGCTCTATCTCACAAATTTTAATGTCTTTGGTGGAATTAATGGCCAAGCAGCAAGCAGCACATGTATGTGTCAGGCCATAGGAAATGTGTGCATTTGGAAAACATCATGGGGACAGGATGGGATCAGGTGTGTAGGTCCCTCACAGCCCCATCCCCCGGGGGCTCCTCACTGCAGTCTGGAGGACTCCGTAGTCCCACTCTGGGAGGGGAACCTCAAGTCTTGGGTATATCAAGTAGGAAAACAATGGCTCTTCTCCTGGTAGTATCAGGCTAGGACACAGTTCCAATATGATATGTAGGACCTGTTTTCCAGTCCGCACCCCGCCTACTCTGTGTTCACAGCTGGGTCGAAACAGCTTGGGCAAGTTCCTTGAGCATGATCAGGTGACCTGAAGTTCTGGGCCTGAGGAGGTTTTCTGGAACCTTGAATAAGACTATCCCCTGTCTGGGGAGGCCAGCTTGCAGGAGATCAGTATTTTTATGGTTAACCCTTATTTGCCAGTATTGTTTTCAATGTCATTCAAAGTATTTCTATTATATATATATAACATCTACATATAAAACAAACCCATTGATACATTTTTATGTTTATTACTTTACATAATTTTATGTGTTTTAAAGAAGGTGAGGGAAGAAAAGATAACAAGAATATATCTATAAAGGTTTGTTACATTAACCTTTTCTTAATGTTTCTGGTTCCCTTATTTGGTCCTGTAAATTTGAGTTACCATATGGTGTCACCTTATTACTCCAGAAGAAACTTACCTAATCTGCCTTTTTTGCACTTGTTTATTATACACATTTATATGTGTTACATTTTTTTTTTTTTTTTTTTTTTGTGTTACAGGTACAATAATGCAACTATATACACACAATTATATGTAAATATATAACTGCATAATTATATATGTATAATTATATCATTATATTAATAATTATAAATATATTATATAAATGTTTTATGTACTTATATTTATAAACACAAATTTAAATGAAATACAGGTTTATATAAATATATAATTTATAAAAAATGCTGTTTTTAAAAAAGATTTTATTTATTTATTTGACACAGAGGGAGACAGCCAGCGAGAGAGGGAACACAGGCAGGGGGAGTGGGAGAGGAAGAAGCGGGCTCTCAGCANAAGGAGTGCTTTTAATATTTCATCAATGGCTCAGCTGTTTGCTGTAGATTTATTATGGGTCCTCTTCTATTCCTAAATTGTTACGAGATTTGTCATTAGTGGTTGTCCTATTTTATCAAATGCTCCTTCTGGGCCTATTAAGAGGATAAAGCATTTTTTATCTTTTAAAATTTTCTGAAAGATTTCATATAAAATTCAGAGTATATGTCTCTTGAATATTTAACAGAACGTTTTCTAATATTATCTGGCTTGTATTTGTGGGAAAATCTGCAACTGATGATTCAACTTATTTAAAGGCTATAGTATCATTTTGCTTTTAAATATTTTGTAAGTGTTTTGATAGGTCATATTTTCAAGGGATTTGCCTATTTACATAAGTTCTCAACTTTACTGGTGTAAAGATTTAAAAAATGTTTTGTTTTTGTAATTTCTACTATAACTACAAATTGTAATTCTTTCTAATTCTTAATTTCTCATTTGTGACTCCCCATTATTTTTTAAATCACTCTTGGAGGGGCCTCATATTTTCTTATTCTTCTCAAAGAAGTAATTTTGACCTTGTTAATCCCCTGTATTACACTGGTGTTTTCTTTTTTTATTAATTTCTTCCCTTGTTTTAATTATTTTCTTTTGTCCACTTTTTTAGGGAGTTTATTTTGTTTCTCTTTGCTCTGATTTTTTTTAAAGTATTTTTTTAAAGATTTTTTATTTATTTGACAGAGATAGAGACAGCCAGCGAGAGAGGGAACACAAGCAGAGGGAGTGGGAGAGGAAGAAGCAGGCTCATAGCAGAAGAGCCTGATGTGGGGCTCGATCCCAGAACGCCGGGATCACGCCCTGAGCCGAAGGCAGACGCTTAACCGCTGTGCCACCCAGGCGCCCCTGCTCTGATTTCTTTATTTGGTTTGTCTAACTCATTAATTATCAGGACTCTTTTTTTAGTCAATCTGCTCAGGCTATGCATGTTTCTTTAAATATTGCATTAGCTCTATCTCACAAATTTTAATGTCTTTGGTGGAATTAATGGCCAAGCAGCAAGCAGCACATGTATGTGTCAGGCCATAGGAAATGTGTGCATTTGGAAAACATCATGGGGACAGGATGGGATCAGGTGTGTAGGTCCCTCACAGCCCCATCCCCCGGGGGCTCCTCACTGCAGTCTGGAGGACTCCGTAGTCCCACTCTGGGAGGGGAACCTCAAGTCTTGGGTATATCAAGTAGGAAAACAATGGCTCTTCTCCTGGTAGTATCAGGCTAGGACACAGTTCCAATATGATATGTAGGACCTGTTTTCCAGTCCGCACCCCGCCTACTCTGTGTTCACAGCTGGGTCGAAACAGCTTGGGCAAGTTCCTTGAGCATGATCAGGTGACCTGAAGTTCTGGGCCTGAGGAGGTTTTCTGGAACCTTGAATAAGACTATCCCCTGTCTGGGGAGGCCAGCTTGCAGGAGATCAGTATTTTTATGGTTAACCCTTATTTGCCAGTATTGTTTTCAATGTCATTCAAAGTATTTCTATTCCTTCANTGCCTTTTTTGCACTTGTTTATTATACACATTTATATGTGTTACAAAAAAAAAAAAAAAAAAAAAATGTGTTACAGGTACAATAATGCAACTATATACACACAATTATATGTAAATATATAACTGCATAATTATATATGTATAATTATATCATTATATTAATAATTATAAATATATTATATAAATGTTTTATGTACTTATATTTATAAACACAAATTTAAATGAAATACAGGTTTATATAAATATATAATTTATAAAAAATGCTGTTTTTAAAAAAGATTTTATTTATTTATTTGACACAGAGGGAGACAGCCAGCGAGAGAGGGAACACAGGCAGGGGGAGTGGGAGAGGAAGAAGCGGGCTCTCAGCANGGGCTCTCAGCAGAGGAGCTTGATGTGGGGCTCGATCCCAGGACTCTGGGATCACGCCCTGAGCTGAAGGCAGACGCTTAATGACTGAGCCACCCAGGCGCTCCTATAAATGCTATTAAACATGTATAATTGTTGTAGACATAGAGCATACATAGGTATTATATGTTATTTAATATGCACATATATAGTTTAAAGTAATTGCTTTTTAAATCAAATAGGAAAAGAAGGAGAGTAAATATGTAACTGTGTGTCTTTTACTGTTCTCTGCACAGTTGCTTTAGCAGGTGCACCTTCTCTTTTCACGTGGATTCAATGGCGTAATAATTTTCTCTAGTGTCATCTCCTTTCCATCCGAAGAAAATTTCTGTAGTATTTCTTGTAAGATTGGTCTATTATCAATGTATTTTCTCAGTTTTTAATTTTTCTCAGAATGTCTTTATTTGGCCTTATTTTTAAAAATATTATTCTGCTGGCTATAATTCTCCGTTGGCAGTTTTTCATTTCCTTCAGCACTTTGGATGTGTGACCCCACAGTGTTCTGGTCTCCATCTTTCCTGAAGAAGTCACTCGTTGATCTCATTGGAGTTCCCTTGATGTGATGAATCCTTTTTCTTTTGCTGCTTTCAAGATAGTCTCTTTGTCTTTGACCTTCAGCATTTTTACTATGATGTGTCTGAGTGTGGATCTCTTCGCATTTTTCCTACTTGAAATTTATTGAATTTTTTTGGATATGTAGATTAATACTTTCATCAGATTTGGACATGTTTCAGCCATTATTTCTTTAAATAGTTTTCTGTTCTTTTCTCTCTCTCCTCTGTCTTTATGTGGGTGTTGGTGTGCTTAGTGATGTCCTGCATTTTTTCTGAGTCTTTAATATTTTTTTTATTTCCATTTATCAGATGGCGTAATCTCTATAATTTATTTTCAAGTTTGCTGATATTTTCTTCATGAGGTCAAATAATCTGACGCTTATAATATTGATTTCTTATCTGAGACTTTATTGAGGCAAGCATCCCAATGAATCATTTTACTGACCCTCAGAAATAACATACAAATGGAACCAGGGTTGCAGTAATGAATAAATAAATGTGTAGAAAATTACTGACGGCATCTGTTGCTTCAAATAATTTAGGGAGTAAATCAAGCATGTCTGGGAGAAATTGGTAAGCCTTTATCCTGATCATAAGGCTATTACACAGAAAATCAAATTATCAGAACCTGGTTATGATTCTGTGGAATTAAAATAGATTTTTAAAAATACATCTACATATTTATATTTTTTAAAAAGTAATATATTCTTAGGAGGAGAAGCTAGTATATGAGACATTGCATATTTAGTTTTACTAGTTTCCCTATATATTAAGTTTCATTTGCCAATCTCTTTATGGAAGTATTAGACATCAGAGAAGTATTTATATTTTCATAAGTACTATTGAGAAGTGGGGCTTTATGAAATTACTCTTATCTTCTAGAAATAAGACTCCTACTTCTGAACCAACACCAAAGGATATCTGTCCCGTTCCCCCCAGTGCTGTCCCCCAGCCCCTGCCAGAAGCCAATCCTTCCATTCTATTTAGCTGTTATTTACTTGTTTCAAACCAGATGACAGTGAGCCCTTGCAGAACTAGGGCAAGAGAATCTGAGATCTGACAGTGAATAAAACATTAAATTCTTGACTGATGTCTAAAGGACAGAAGATATCTACTGGTATTCATTTTGATAAAATATTGGTGGAGTGAAATTTAACAACTAATTTTTGGGTGTCTAATTTATGGTAGGTTGTGTGATCAATGTTTTACTTATATTTCCCAAAGTAATTCTCTCAATAACCTTGACAAATATATATTACCAGTTCCATTTTACAAAATTAAAAGAAAAAGATTCAAGTAGATTCAGTAAAGAATCCTGAGACTTCTCTTTTTTTCACTCATCAGGTCCAAACCACCAATTTCCATTCTCTCCCTAACCTCAAACCCTGACCATAAGCAATGTAGAGAGCTACATTGGCTAGAACTGTCCATTTTAAAACATACATCTGAACATGTGACCATCTTGAAAGACTTGCAGGGGCTTTCCATTGTTCTCAGAACAAAACCCCCACTTATTGGACCCCATGGATGCGTCTATGGTCTGGTAACTGCCTCCACTCTGATCTCACCTCCTTCCGCTTAGCTCACTCATTACATTACAGCCACACTGGTGTTCTGCACAGCTGTCAAACACGTCACGCTTGCTCCCACCTCTTGCTTCTACTTGCTTTTATCTTTGCCTAGAATGCATTTCCCAGATGGCCCCCTGGGTTGCTCCTTCTCATTATTCAGGGCTCAGTTCAAATATACCAGATCATGAGGGCAATGACTTCCTCTGCCTTAGTTAATTAATCATCCCCAGCACGTGGAATATTGTTTTTATTTTTATTGAATGGATGGACGGATAGATGGATGGATGGACAGTGGATGAATGGTTAAATAACAGAGCTCATAGGGAGAGGAGCTAGAAATCATACACCAGCATGTCTGAATCCTAAGTCTATTTTGTTTCTGTTGCATTATATCTATCTGTGTGGCTTTTTCAAAAGTCAGGTTTATTGAATCACACTTTAGATGTAGAAAAATTTATCTTTTTAAAGTGTACGGGGGCGCCTGGGTGGCACAGCGGTTAAGCGTCTGCCTTCGGCTCAGGGCGTGATCCTGGCGATACGGGATCGAGCCCCACATCAGGCTCCTCCACTATGAGCCTGCTTCTTCCTCTCCCACTCCCCCTGCTTGTGTTCCCTCTCTCGCTGGCTGTCTCTATCTCTGTCAAATAAATAAAAGTGTNCAAAAAAAAAAAAGTGTACAGTTTGATGAGTTTTGACACATGTATAAAGACATGTACGCATAATCACAATAAAGATATGGAACAGTTCCATCACCCAAGAGCTTTCCCTCATGTCTCCTTGCTCTCAGTTTTCTCCCTCTACCTGCCCCCCCATTGCTGTTCTGACTCTTACCCATTATGGTAACTACACCGTTCTTTCCTTTGGCTGAGTGCTGCACGTGGCCCCTGCCGTCCCGGCTTCTGCTTCTGGGTATTCTCATTGTATTGAGGTTTCCAATTCAGTGACTGCTGTTTCCACTCTAAGGCCTGGTGTTTGGAAAAGAGCAATCATAGAACTCCTTAATGATGCTGGGGGTCCTCTCGCCAATTTCTTTCTCACAGTTGAGATGAAAGGTATGTCTTCTGGCCCCTCCCAGAGTGAGTAAGTGGTCTTAAATGACCAATCCACTCAAACATTCTAATCTCACTCAGTCTTTGAATCGGTTCTTTTTTGAACCAAAGCAGGTCCAGCATTTTCAGCTTCTTCCCTGTGGGCCACCTTTTGGTCCAAATGCCAGCCAGCCAGCCAGCCCAACTGTTAAAGTCCTTCTAACCCCTATAGGCTGCAACATTAAATGCAGAATCTCTGCTGAGTGGACCCATATCAATATACTTGCCTGATCCAACTTTCTGTCCTATCATTATCCCACATTACTTCACATTATCCCACATTCCACACATGTTCCTCAGATTTACATCTCTATAAATTAGAAAACTCAACTCATACTAATAATTATTTTTAACCACTTGTAGGTGTTGTAACAGTAGTCAATGAAGGCAATTTATTAGAAAAGTATCATTTGTTCAGGGATTTTTCCAATCTTCTTTTCTAAGCATATTTAGTGGGACTATCCTAGAATTTCACTCAACATAAAAAGTTGAAGGGGTTTAGGGTTTTGAATCACAGAATCTAGGTCCTAGGTTAGAGAAGACTCGGGAATTACCAAAAACTCTTAAGTATTGAGATTATGAAAGCAGATGGAGATCATAACTAGCCCTAGAAATAAAGGCTAACAAAGTTGAATATATAAGAGGAAATGAGCAATTCAGGGACAGACAGGGACATGGAAAGAATTCTTAAGACTGCAGATCTCAAGAGTTTTATTATTCCTGTTTGATCTAAAAGTTAAGTGTTAGTATTTGTTGCAAGTTACAGTAATAATGATGTATTGGGTGATTATAGCATCTTTATAAGTGAAATGAATTACAGCAATGTCACCAGACAGACAGAAGGGATTGAGAACATTTTGTTATAAGGTATCCGTGCTATATGTAAAATCATAAAGTATTATTTGAAGGTGGGATAAGATTAGTATAAAATGTAAATCTAAGGGCATGTGGCTGGCTCAGTCAATAGAGTGTGTGACTCTTGATCTCAACATTGTGAGTTCAAGTCCCACATTAGAGATTACTTAAAAATAAAATCTTTAAAAAATAACTAGAAAATGAAATGTATATCTAAAATTCTAGGGTAACCATTACTTTTTTAAATGTACTAGCTATGTTAAAAGAAGAGATAGAATGGATCTTATAACATGCTCAATTAAAACCAGAGAAGGCAGACAATTAAGGGAAAAAGAAATAAGGACAAACGTAACAAATAAAAAATAGTTACAAACATATAGATAAAAATCCAATAGGGTCAATAAACATTTAAAATGTGAATGATCTGCATTCACCAATTTAGTTAGAAGTTTCCAGAGTGTATAAAAAAACAGGCTCCAACTATATGTTGCCTTCAAGAAACCCACCTAAACTATAAAACTGATATGTTAAAAGTAAGGGGATAGGGGAAAATATGCCGTGTGAAAGATATACCACGTGAATACCACAAAAGAAAGCTAGCGTAGCAGTATTAATTTTCAGACAGAGTAAACTTCAGAATAAGGAAACTACCAGAGATAAAGAGAAGCATTGCATAATGATAAAGGAGCTACATCTCCCAGAAGGCATAGCAATCCTAAATGTGTATGCACCTAACAACAGAACATCAAAATACATGATAAAATTGTGAGAAATACACAAATTCACTGTTATAGCTCTGGACTTCAATATCTCTCTTTCAGGAATTGATAGATAAAGCAGGCAAAAAAAAAATCAGTAAGCATACAGTTGACCTTAACATTACTATCAATCAACTTCATCTAATTGACATTTATAGAATACTCCATGTAAATACAGCAGAATACACATTCTTGTCAAGTTTACATGGATAATTCACCAAAATAAATCACCTTCTAGGCCATAAAACACACATTAATTTTTTAAAAGCAGAAATCATATCAAGTATGTTCTCAGATGATGATGGAATTAAACTGGAAACCAATAACAGAAATCATCATTTATCATCAGGGAACGGTGAATTAAAACAACGGTGAGCAACCACTATATACTTCTTCAAGTGGCTAACATAAATTACACAGAAGACATTACCAAATGCTGTAAAAGAATACAAAGCAAGAGGAAATATTATTCATTGTTATCGGAAATGCAAAATGATTCAGCCTCTTTGGAGGAGAATTTGGCAGTTTCTTATAAAGCTAACGATCATCCCATTGTATGATCCAGCAATCCCATTCTTCGGTATTTACCCAACGGATCTGCAAACTTACTGCACACAAATACTTGCATGCATGGCAGCATTATTCACAGGTGCCCGAAACTGGAAGCAACTAAAATATTTTCCGTAGGTGAATGGATAACCAAACTGTGGTCCATCTGTACAATGGAAGAATATTTAGCAAAAAAAANAAAAAAAAAAAAAAAAAAAAAAAAAAGCTATTAAGCTACAAGAGAACCATGTGGAGTGATCTTTTTTTTTTAATGATTTTTTTTATTATATTATGTTAGTCACCATACAGTACATCCCCGGATTCCGATGCAAAGTTCGATGCTTCATTAGTTGCGTATAACACCCAGTGCACCATGCAATACGTGAGTGATCTTAAGTACATTCAGCTAAGTGACAGTAGTCAGCGTAAAAAGGCTAAGTACTTTGTGATTACAATTATATGGCAATCTGCAACAGCAGGATCACAGTGACAGTTAAAAGATCAGTGATTTCCAGGGGTTCCGAAGGAGAGAGGGGGAGCAGATGGGGATGTGAAGCAGGGTGTTAAATAGGGGGAGCACAAGAGGTGTTTTAGGGAGGTGAAACCACATATACTTCTGTCAAAACCATAGTACTTTATAGCTCAAGGAATGAACCTTCATGTATGTGACTTAAAAATAAAGCATCTTGGAGACCAGAGGATCCCAGGATGGAACATGGAAAGTGATAAAAGATTCTCACCTTATTACAAGAGTGTGAAACAACATCACTGTGGGTAGTGAGCGATAAGGTGTATCGTAAAGAAGTTTGGAAATGAGTAAGACTAAGGGCAAAATAAACTGTGCATAATGTTGTTTTCCATAGGGGTAGATATTAACAATTCCAATACCACTATACATGTATTCTGAATTTGAACCATTAAGTCAATGAGTGGTGGATGGTGGAATCAGGTTTCTCACTGTTCAAATGGGAGTTTACAGATAAGCAAGGGAGACACTAGAATGAATCCCATCATAATGGACATGGACTTGGGTTGGCGCAGAAGATGTCAGTGTGAGCTCATGTCTAACTTGATATAGATACAAGTTGGTCATACATAGAAATATTTATAGAGTGGGTGTTCTCCAGATCTTGGTCTCTAATACCATTTTCTAAAGAAGGGAACGAGGGTTGCAGGTAGAAATGGGAGATTCTAGTACTGGGGCAGGAAATATACAAGATGAGCATAGAACATCTTGTCGCACCAGAGAGGAAGAAAATTCCCAAAAAGAAAACAAGCAAAAAAACCAAACACAATGTCAGGAGTCTGTCAAAAAGACAGGTAAGCCAAATGAAAGAGCTTCCCATGGCAAAAGCTGGGATGACTTGAACAATAAAATAAGAAGTATTGGATTATAACCCAAAGTATAAAATTAATATCCATGACTTCATAGTGATATAAATAAACAATCGCATACATAAATAAATGGGTACAAATACATAAATCTATGTAGAGTTCCAAATAATTTGTACAGATATTCCATCCTCAAGGAAGTGGAGCTTGGATTTCCACTTCTTAAACACATGTTGAGCATACTTACTTTTCCCCCAAGAATATCATATAGAATAGGGGAAAAAGAACAGCTCTGCAGAAAAGAGATGTGACAAATATTATCTCAAACAGGTAACTAAGACCAGCATCAGCAATAATACATAAAATTGATAGCCAACACCCTTGAAATGATGTGCCAGAAATGCTGTATCCCCTCTGTGGTCTTCCTCTGCAAAATCCATAAACTCATTGTAATCACGAGAAAACCATCAGACAAATCCCAAGAAGAGACATTCTACAAACTGCCTTATCATTGCCTCTCAATCTTGTCAGGGTCATCAAAAATAAGGAAGTTCTGAGAAAACGTCTTATCTGGGAAGGTTCTAAAGAGACTTGATGACAAAAACACTAGCAATAGCTATCTCATGCTTTGGCCAGCTCTTCCGAAAATGGTGTCCATGTTCAATGATCGTTAAGACTAGGGAAGAACAAAGTAATCTGTAGTTGTGGAAATAAATATTGAGTAAATCTTTATCATATTTGAAAATCTTAGGCAAATTTCTTACCTTCTCTGAATGTGATCTTATCACCTGCAAAAGAGAGGTGGTGATGTATATCTCAGAACGTTGTCCTGAGGACTGGATGAAATGTGTACATGGCGTGGTCAGCATCCTGAAGGCCATTCTCTTTCTCTGTTTATAGTTCGCTTACAGCAATATACTGTAATGGAGTGAGGCTAGAGGAATAATAGCTTCTCATAAATCATGTGCATTTGCCTTATAGGTAGTCTGAAATACAGGCTCATGGATACAGGCCTTATCATGCCATTTAGACATTCACAAGTTTCCATTCTAACCTAGTACTCTTGTGATGGTCTGCGATCTAAGAATGTGGTGGAAGTTTTTGGCTTACTTAGTTTTTTTTTGTTTGTTTTATCTTTTTAAATAAAGCTTATTTTTTAGAACAGTTTTAAATTTACAGGAAAACTGAAAAGAGAGTACAGAGTTCCCATATATGTCCTACACCCAGTCTCCTCTGTTATTAACATCTTACGTTTAGTATGATGCATTTATCACAATTAATGAACAAATATTGATGCATTAGTACTTAACTGAAGTCCATATTTTATTTGTGTTTCCTTATTTTTTGCCTAATGTCCCTTTTCATTTTATATTCATTATGAAATTAAGGGAAATAACACTTTATCCTCTTAAAGTATCCATCAACATGTTAGCTTTTCTCATGATTAGTATCTATCTAACTATGAGCTCTATGATCTTTGTGGGCTTCATGGAAATGAAAAATAACACGTATCTTGCTAGAATTTAACACAGGATTTAACTCCTGTACATTTTCTTCTTTTATTTTAAAAGATTTTATTTATTTATTTATTTATTTTTAAAGATTTTTTTATTTATTTATTCGACAGAGATAGAGACAGCCAGCGAGAGAGGGAACACAAGCAGGGGAGTGGGAGAGGAAGAAGCAGGCTCAGTGCGGAAGAGCCTGATGTGGGGCTCGATCCCACAACGCCGGGATCACGCCCTGAGCCGAAGGCAGACGCTCAACCGCTGTGCCACCCAGGCGCCCCAGATTTTATTTATTTTTTTGAGAGAGAGACAGCTAGTTGGGGGGGGGAACAGAGGAAGAGGGAGAGAGAGAATCTCAAATGGACCCCATGCTGAGCATAAGGGCCAATGCAGGGCTCAATCTCAGGACCCTGAGACCATGACCTGAGCTGAAACCAAGTGTTGGATGCTCAACCGATTGAGCCACCCAGGCACCCCATCCTGTACATTTGTTTTTAATCTTCACCCTCCACCCCTACTTGTGTTACTATTGTATTTATAAGGAATTTGCAATTCATTGGCTGAATGTGTTTGATTACATTTGGATTTTTGCACTGGGATTCTCATTGACTTGATCATTTGGAAGGACTCAACTTGCAGGGGAAATCTCTGAGCTGTATCTAGGATGCTGGATTTCAGATTTTCTTCTGACTCTGTTGCTTAGTTAGCCATGGGACCTTAGGGGTGTCAAGTCACGACACCTCTCCCAGTGTGGGTTTTTCTCATTTGTAGGGATAAGAAGGACCAAAAGATCTCTGAACATCTTTTTCCTTCCAACTCCCTAACGGTTAGAATGTGGACTCAATTCTGCACTCTAGTTGAGTTTTCAAACCAGTAAGAGTTTGTGAACTAAGCTGCAGTTTGAAATTTTGGTTCCTCAATCCAAGAAAGGGAGTCTCCCGTAGTTTGAGTGGGGCAAGAGACTCAGAATTTTCTCTAGAAAGAGAAGATGTTTTCCCATCTGGCTTAGAAAGCCGGATGATGTATCTTGCCCACCAGGAAGGAGAAACTAGGGTTAATGATAATTTGTTGGTTGGAACAACTTCTCTAGAGAAATGAAAAAGAAGTAAAAGGCAGAAGGGCTGACTAACCTTTGCCTTGCCCTAGCAGAAAAGCTGGTGAAATTTAGAAATATATTCATGTCTTTATTCACCCAGGCTCTCTACCTGAACCAACAACTATTCGTGAAACTTTCCACATTAAACTTTCAATTCCAGTAAAGTTCATAGAGCTTCTAACACTGCACTGGGAGATGACAACATAACATTCCTTTGGGTCTGATGCACAAGGGCGCAGTGTGAGGGCTGAACGCATTTAAAAGGGGGAAGGAATGTACAACTGTGTGTCTACCATGTGCCCAACACGTAACCTGCATTAATGACCCTGGCTAGATGCTTTATATGTGTCATATCTAATCCTTCTAAGAATCCTACAAATCAGGTGGTTTACAGAGGAAGAAACTGAGGCTCAGTGCAGGGTCATTAACCAATTTCATGTGGCTGTATGTTGCTGGTTTGAGTTTTTGATTCAAATCTGTCTGATTCCCCTTCTTCCATTGTACTGACATCAATTAAACTCAGACTTGCTTCCAACTCCCTCTCTCAGAAGCCTTCTTGGACTCTACAGAGACTATAAATTATTCCCCTTTCTAGAACTGTTTCGTTGTATGGATCACATAGTATTTGATTTCTGTGTTCATATAATTGTCTTTTCTACAAGTCTGTGAATGTCTGGAGGACAGGGACAGTGTGTTATTAGCCCCTCTCAATCCTCAGTACCTGGCAAATGGTCAGTACCCAGAAAATATGTGTTCAGCCCAAGTCACATAATTAATTAGCTACGGAGCCAGAACTCAATCCAGACCTCTTGACTCCTGGTCCAGAACTATTTCATCACCACATCATTACTTTTAGATTTTTTAAAATCACATCCAATTTCCAAATTATTCTCCCTATGAAACCTCCTAGTTCCCTCATCTCAAACCCTGCGCATTATTTCCTTGGGAAGAGAGAAGGTTTTTTGTTTTTGTTTTAGTTTTTTAATCATAATTGCAAAGGCTTGTATTTATTGAAGACTTACTACGTGCTGAGTGCAGGCTCAGTATGTGCTAAGCTCTTGCATGTGAATTGTCTCATGTGATGTCGACGACTTCTTTAGCGGGTGCTGTTAGTAACCCCATTTTGCCCACGAGGAAGCTGAGAAATAAAAATAGAAACTAGACCAAATTCCCAGAGCTGGGAAGGAAGTCTGCCAAGTGTAGGCATCTTCAGAAAGATAGAGCTCCCTGCCTCAGGGTGGGAACAGAGAGGAAGGAAGGTCCGTACACTAAACATCTGTATTTTTAGGGGGAATAACTACAGTATCTTGATCCTTGAGGAACATGGGGAGCACCAGGTTCTAGGGCGATTTCATTGAACTCACTTGTTCTTCGTAAGCCCTGCAAAGTTCTACCCCAGGATTTTGAAACAGGTTGCCTAGCGCTCCCCATGTTGAATCTGTGCATGCTTTGGTTTCTTACAAGGTCATGTGAAGGATAAAATTCAGAGCATTCCAGGGAGATTACTCTCAAACTGCAAAAACCTGAAAAAGCATTGATAAAGCCTTTAGCTGCATTACTCTGAAGACGGTGTGTGGTGGGATAATCGTACACAGCAAAGCTCTCAAGGCTTATATCATTTTATATGCCCTTTTATTTCCTGGAGCTTCTGAATCCTTCCTGGAGATTAAAATGTAAAGATACAATGAATTGAAACAGAATAGCATAAAAAATCATACTTTGAGGCATTTTAGGATACATAGGACATTATGCACAAACATGGAAGGGGATTTGAAGTTAGCAAACAACTCTGGATACCCACATCTATTTATATTTGTATAAATTTTTAAATAAGAGGATCGGAGGCAGCAAACCCCTAGACAGAGGAAGTGGGGGGAAGGCCTATGGTGGGCATGGGGGCCAAACTAAGGGGGCGACTGTGAGGGAGAAGAGCGTGGGCAAAGTAGGGGTGGATATCAGTCTCAGGGAGTGCAGGATTATCGAAACACTTCAAGGTGCCACGGAAAGGTGCAAGTTCATCGCTGGGGAATTTTAGTAGCTCATTCATTCTATGAACGCTGAGCATCCTTCTTAGCACTGGGGTAGACATATCAACACAGGCAAAGCCCTGGCCAGCTCCAAGCTAACGTCGTCCTCAAATTTTGTCATTTTGTCATATCCACAATCTTAGCATTTTTGTTCAATCTGAAACAACAATAACAAATGTGGAGTTGTAACATGATGAAAAGACACACATAGAAAAAAAATTGGAGGATTTATTTGGGATACAGGAGATCAAAAATCATGATGTCTAACAAAACAGAGCAGTGACATAACCAAGAAAATGGGTCCCCAGCTCAGTTGAAAGCCGAGCCGCAAACATTAACAGGGAGGGTTGTTGCCTGTAAGGGACTTTCAGGGGAAGGCTGGGAAGCGTAAGGCAATGGTGCAGCAGGGTGAGGAGGGAGAACCCCAAGCAGGGAGAAGCTCCTGGAGGGGAAGGAGGACCAGCTTGGTTATGCCTCCTACAACACTTACAGGGAACCCCACCAGCAGTGAGGCCCAGCTTTCTTTAAAAGCCATGAATACCAGCTCTATGGGGGACAGACCCAGCCTCCGGCCAATTTCTTTAACAGCAGATGGCATTCCCATTTTGCTTGTTTATTTATTTTCTGTCTCCACCTCTACCCCCAGAAAGCAAGATAAATGAGGCAAAGAACTGATGTCAAGGTTCAAGGTTATACTCTCAGCTTTCAGAACAGTGGCTAGCTGGAAAGAAAGGAAGTGGGAGGGAGGAAGGTGGGGAGATTGGTTTATAGTAAACACCATAATGAATATCTGTGCACACACATGTGTGCGTGCGTGTGCGTGCATACACATACATGCTCATACACACATGCACATATATGATACATTTACATAGGATGCTGCATGTTTTGATAACATCATAAATTTGAAACACTTAATTGAGGAATTTTAAAGAACTATTTTAGAGTTTTCATGATGGCCTAAGCTACTGTATTTTGAATGGAGTTTGTAGCAACCATATATTTTCACATGAAAGGCAGTGCTAGAAGAATAGACAAACAGATACGATGCCTGTAATACAATAAAATAAGGCCCCTTAAGCAGAAAGAATTTGAATAAGTCATGGTGTCTGTTGGTCTGTTGCCGAAGCAGCTTTTCCTCCCACCATTCCCCCTCCTGGAGCTGCCCCTCCCCTGCCCTCACGTTGTGATTTGGGAGTGGCTGTTCTCAAACACCAGTCTGTTGGGCAAGGACATGTCCAAGGTTTGGCCCATGGCTACTCAGGCTTGGTCAGGGGTGCATGTGAGCCAGGCTGACCAGTGACCATCAGCCCCTAATCCCTCACTCCCTGTGTCTCGATGGCCAGCCCCAAGCTTCTGGTGCCCTGTGCTCTGGCCACTGCAGGACAGCTCGCCTGAGAATAAGGCTGACCCAAGGGAAATGGAACTGAAGTGTGGTGGGATACAGCCCCTCAGTGTCATGGAGAGGGCACCCAGGAGCAGCGTGCCTGAAGCCACACTCTGGCACTTTCTGCCAGGTGTTTAAGGAGTTTCGGATGGATTTCAGTCACTTTGCAAGCTAAAGAGCCTTAAGTACAATCATGTTCCCACTTACCTTAAGGCACTGAAAAGAATGTTTTCCATGCACAATAATTGCAATGGCTGTGCATTCTTGCCCTGAAATGAGTCTTTCTGTCCTAAAGCTTCCAGAAGTACCTTGTCTGCTCGTGTGCTCTGATTGTGATTTTGTAAGATGTAGGCACTTGACTTGCATCTCTACCCCAAACCCACTCCACTGCATTTGTTTTTGCTCTGAAACAGAAATATAATTGGGGATGAATGTGGCGAGAGGCATTTTCAGGGGCTTTGCTTGGATTGGGTAACAACTGAGCATTCTAAATCAGGCCCTATCTGGACCGTGACCTTGGATGGCTCTTCACCCCATTGCTCCTAAGTTTTTTTCCACGGATGCGGGTGGCAGTATTAGCCAAATTT
This sequence comes from Ailuropoda melanoleuca, assembly GCF_002007445.2. Classification (NCBI taxonomy): domain Eukaryota; kingdom Metazoa; phylum Chordata; class Mammalia; order Carnivora; family Ursidae; genus Ailuropoda; species Ailuropoda melanoleuca. Next base: position 12,086,549 of record NC_048226.1, read on the forward strand.
GATTGAAAGGGATATTATGCCTTAGCTCAGGCTGCTATGACCAAATACCAGGGACCGGATGGCTGGAGCAGTAGGGACTGATTTCTCACAATTCTGGACACTGGAAGTCTAAGATGAAGGTGCCAGCCTATTTGACTCCTGGGGAGAGCCTGCTTCTTGGATCACAGATGGCCAGCTTGTAGCTGGGCCCTCACTTGGCCTTTCATCATTGTGTGCACATGGATAGATCTCTCTTTCTCATTAGCNTCGGATGGATTTCAGTCACTTTGCAAGCTAAAGAGCCTTAAGTACAATCATGTTCCCACTTACCTTAAGGCACTGAAAAGAATGTTTTCCATGCACAATAATTGCAATGGCTGTGCATTCTTGCCCTGAAATGAGTCTTTCTGTCCTAAAGCTTCCAGAAGTACCTTGTCTGCTCGTGTGCTCTGATTGTGATTTTGTAAGATGTAGGCACTTGACTTGCATCTCTACCCCAAACCCACTCCACTGCATTTGTTTTTGCTCTGAAACAGAAATATAATTGGGGATGAATGTGGCGAGAGGCATTTTCAGGGGCTTTGCTTGGATTGGGTAACAACTGAGCATTCTAAATCAGGCCCTATCTGGACCATGACCTTGGATGGCTCTTCACCCCATTGCTCCTAAGTTTTTTTCCACGGATGCGGGTGGCAGTATTAGCCAAATTTGATTGAAAGGGATATTATGCCTTAGCTCAGGCTGCTATGACCAAATACCAGGGACCGGATGGCTGGAGCAGTAGGGACTGATTTCTCACAATTCTGGAGACTGGAAGTCCAAGATGAAGGTGCCAGCCTATTTGACTCCTGGGGAGAACCTGCTTCTTGGATCATAGATGGCCAGCTTCTAGCTGGGCCCTCACTTGGCCTTTCGTCATTGTGTGCACATGGAGAGATCTCTCTTTCTCATTAGACAACGATCTCATCATGAGGGCCCCACCTACAGGAGCTAATGTAACCCTATTTGCCTCCCCAAAATCCCAGCTCCAAATGCCATCATATTGGAGGTTAGGGCTCCCACACATGAATTTGGGGGGAACACCACTCTTCAGTGCATATCAATGACACATGATAAAAGGCTTCTTTGCAAAGGGGACCACATGATAATTTGCCCTTCCACGAGAAATGACAAGGCCTGGGACTAGTTTCAGGCATAATGTAATGAAATCCCTGACTGTTTTGATTTCATAAGCCAGCTGCTGATGGGTAACCCTGTACACGACCACGTGTCTGGGGTAATTGTGAGTGGATCTCTATTACCAGGGTATTCTCATTTCGATGCAGCGTTGTCTTATTTAACTCAGCAAATATCAGGTCAATATTCTATTATGCTCTCTTCTTTGAAAAATGTAAGCTTACAGCCTGATTATTGAGAAATATTTCTGCGCCAGGGAAAAGGCTAGGTGGGAAAATTGTGTGTAAGAATGTGGGCTTCTGCAACCTCTCCTTCCTGGGCTTGCAGTACTTCCAGGAAGATGAATGTCTCCGAGCATATCCCATCCGGGTGATGTTACTTTCAATGTGTCCGATCAGTGCTGTTGAACCGTCAGTATGCCTGCAGGCAGGGGAGGGGNAGCAGTGACATAACCAAGAAAATGGGTCCCCAGCTCAGTTGAAAGCCGAGCCGCAAACATTAACAGGGAGGGTTGTTGCCTGTAAGGGACTTTCAGGGGAAGGCTGGGAAGCGTAAGGCAATGGTGCAGCAGGGTGAGGAGGGAGAACCCCAAGCAGGGAGAAGCTCCTGGAGGGGAAGGAGGACCAGCTTGGTTATGCCTCCTACAACACTTACAGGGAACCCCACCAGCAGTGAGGCCCAGCTTTCTTTACAAGCCATGAATACCAGCTCTATGGGGGACAGACCCAGCCTCTGGCCAATTTCTTTAACAGCAGATGGCATTCCCATTTTGCTTGTTTATTTATTTTCTGTCTCCACCTCTACCCCCAGAAAGCAAGATAAATGAGGCAAAGAACTGATGTCAAGGTTCAAGGTTATACTCTCAGCTTTCAGAACAGTGGCTAGCTGGAAAGAAAGGAAGTGGGAGGGAGGAGGGTGGGGAGATTGGTTTATAGTAAACACCATAATGAATATCTGTGCACACACATGTGTGCGTGCGTGTGCGTGCATACACATACATGCTCATACACACATGCACATATATGATACATTTACATAGGATGCTGCATGTTTTGATAACATCATAAATTTGAAACACTTAATTGAGGAATTTTAAAGAACTATTTTAGAGTTTTCATGATGGCCTAAGCTACTGTATTTTGAATGGAGTTTGTAGCAACCATATATTTTCACATGAAAGGCAGTGCTAGAAGAATAGACAAACAGATACGATGCCTGTAATACAATAAAATAAGGCCCCTTAAGCAGAAAGAATTTGAATAAGTCATGGTGTCTGTTGGTCTGTTGCCGAAGCAGCTTTTCCTCCCACCATTCCCCCTCCTGGAGCTGCCCCTCCCCTGCCCTCACGTTGTGATTTGGGAGTGGCTGTTCTCAAACACCAGTCTGTTGGGCAAGGACATGTCCAAGGTTTGGCCCATGGCTACTCAGGCTTGGTCAGGGGTGCATGTGAGCCAGGCTGACCAGTGACCATCAGCCCCTAATCCCTCGCTCCCTGTGTCTCGATGGCCAGCCCCAAGCTTCTGGTGCCCTGTGCTCTGGCCACTGCAGGACAGCTTGCCTGAGAATGAGCCTGACCCAGGGGAAATGGAACTGAAGTGTGGTGGGATACAGCCCCTCAGTGTCATGGAGAGGGCACCCAGGAGCAGCGTGCCTGAAGCCACACTCTGGCACTTTCTGCCAGGTGTTTAAGGAGTTTCGGATGGATTTCAGTCACTTTGCAAGCTAAAGAGCCTTAAGTACAATCATGTTCCCACTTACCTTAAGGCACTGAAAAGAATGTTTTCCATGCACAATAATTGCAATGGCTGTGCATTCTTGCCCTGAAATGAGTCTTTCTGTCCTAAAGCTTCCAGAAGTACCTTGTCTGCTCGTGTGCTCTGATTGTGATTTTGTAAGATGTAGGCACTTGACTTGCATCTCTACCCCAAACCCACTCCACTGCATTTGTTTTTGCTCTGAAACAGAAATATAATTGGGGATGAATGTGGCGAGAGGCATTTTCAGGGGCTTTGCTTGGATTGGGTAACAACTGAGCATTCTAAATCAGGCCCTATCTGGACCGTGACCTTGGATGGCTCTTCACCCCATTGCTCCTAAGTTTTTTTCCACGGATGCGGGTGGCAGTATTAGCCAAATTTGATTAAAAGGGATATTATGCCTTAGCTCAGGCTGCTATGACCAAATACCAGGGACCGGATGGCTGGAGCAGTAGGGACTGATTTCTCACAATTCTGGACACTGGAAGTCTAAGATGAAGGTGCCAGCCTATTTGACTCCTGGGGAGAGCCTGCTTCTTGGATCACAGATGGCCAGCTTGTAGCTGGGCCCTCACTTGGCCTTTCATCATTGTGTGCACATGGATAGATCTCTCTTTCTCATTAGCCAACGATCTCATCATGAGGGCCCCACCTACAGGAGCTAATGTAACCCTATTTGCCTCCCCAAAATCCCAGCTCCAAATGCCATCATATTGGAGGTTAGGGCTCCCACACATGAATTTGGGGGGAACACCACTCTTCAGTGCATATCAATGACACATGATAAAAGGCTTCTTTGCAAAGGGGACCACATGATAATTTGCCCTTCCACGAGAAATGACAAGGCCTGGGACTAGTTTCAGGCATAATGTAATGAAATCCCTGACTGTTTTGATTTCATAAGCCAGCTGCTGATGGGTAACCCTGTACACGACCACGTGTCTGGGGTAATTGTGAGTGGATCTCTATTACCAGGGTATTCTCATTTCGATGCAGCGTTGTCTTATTTAACTCAGCAAATATCAGGTCAATATTCTATTATGCTCTCTTCTTTGAAAAATGTAAGCTTACAGCCTGATTATTGAGAAATATTTCTGCGCCAGGGAAAAGGCTAGGTGGGAAAATTGTGTGTAAGAATGTGGGCTTCTGCAACCTCTCCTTCCTGGGCTTGCAGTACTTCCAGGAAGATGAATGTCTCCGAGCATATCCCATCCGGGTGATGTTACTTTCAATGTGTCCGATCAGTGCTGTTGAACCGTCAGTATGCCTGCAGGCAGGGGAGGGGCCCAGCTCAGAGTGAAAGCACCTGCCTTTGTCTTAACCATTGGGAATTGGTATTGATTGAACAGCATATCTGGAAGGGAGAAAAATATGGATGACACATTGGTTTGTCATGCCTGATTTACTTGTGAAGTGAGAAAAGTGCTGACCTGGGAGAGCAATGACCCTCGGAACTAAATACATGCGTGGCAGATACACTGTGAGCTCATGTCGCACCGGGGAGTCGGTGCATCTGGTGAGGGGAGCATCGCTCGGTGGGATGACCCAGCTGTGTGGAGGAGGTGAAATGTAATTGGGGTTGTTGACGAGCACGGCTTGCTAACTCAGCTCTTGGCAACACGGGGGATGATGACCTCTTTCCCCCAAAGTCGGTCTTGTCTTCGTATTTCTTCTCTCTTGGTTTTGCAACTCCTGAAACTGGAGGTAGTCATTCTGAGATTAAAATGCTGTCTGTCAGCAACGTTTGATGGGATTCCTCTTCCCTAAAGAGATTCTGGTTTAGGAAACTGGTGGCTACAGGGTTTGCAGCCTAAACCTAACTTCTTTCCATAGAAAAAAAGAGGTCATGCAGGACCAGGGACACGGAGAAGTACAGATGCTAATGGTGGATTAAGCATATTGTAATTTTCACTTTCCCAGATAAAAACACTCTTTGTGGAGCATAGGTTTCCTTTTTACAACTATTTCCAGGGGCTCCTGGGTGGCTTGGTCCGTTGAGCGTCTGACTCATGATTTCGGCTCAGGTCATGATCTCAGGGTCGTGAGATCGAGCCCTGTGTCAGGCTCTGCACTGGGCATGGAATCTGCTTGAGATTCTCTCTCTCTCCTTCCCCCTCTGCCCCTCCTGCTCATGCTCGTTCCCTCTCAAATAAATAAATATTAAAAGAAATAAAACTAATTCTGCAACAGATTCCCTGGAATGCCATCAGGGGAAACAAACCACTGACAGCTATTTTGGGGGTCCTCTGTCCATATGAAGAGAGGTACGCCAGTTCTGAGAGATAGCCTAGTGGCTCAGAAAGAACGAGGGGTGCAGAGTTGAACATGTCTTTTTGAACCCTGATTCCGCTCCTTCTTATGTGACATTTGACAACTTCCATGACATCGCTCAACCTCCGCTTTTTAGCTGTGAAAGGGTATATAATACTTATCTCAAACCACTGTTGCAAGGACGAAATCACGTGATGGATGGAAAATGCCAAGCACAGGGTTGCTGTCCTAGAAACGGTGGTCATCCTTTGTACTTTTCAGAGCAGAGGGATTGATCACCCCTGAGTCGCGTGCTTTGATCTCATTATTTACCTTAACTCCGGACAGCAAATTAAAATAAGTTGATAAAGAAGAAATGGAAGCTTCAGTGCCCGCTCTGTGATTTAGAAATCGAGAGGAACATATGCTTCTTGTCTCCCTTAATGGAAAGCAAGCAGTGTCACAGAGGCAGGCACAGAGCAGGCGGCTTCACTAGGGCAAAACCAGAGGCTCTGACCAAGATGTCAGTGGGGGTCTGATACAGCATTATCAAAATAATACATTTTCCTCCATTGTCAATGATTTCAAAGGTACTCTTCCGAGAGACAGCTAGGCTGGATGGGAAATAGCTCAGTAGGGAAAAGACCCTACCAGCTCACTATGACTCCACCAAGGTTTAACTGCATTTTTTTTTTTTTTACTCAATGATTTCTCTCTTATCATTACAACTGAATACCTGTATGAGATGCTTTCATCTTTGCTCTGACTCCCCTCCCCACCCCCAGGCTCCTTTCTTCAATAATGTTACATTTGTTACACCATGACAATGTGGCCCAAGGCAAGCTCATTTTAAGAAGGTAAATAAGAACAATTGATCTAATGAGAAAAAAATGGGATGCATTTGGAATGAAGAACAATTTTCAGACATGGTGGAGAAACCCTTATAACAAAGAAACATCCCAGAATATTTTCCTCTAATCTAAGCAGAGAAAATTGCACTATCAGGAAGGGCTCCTGGATGTATACGCTTTCTGCCTCAGTCCCAGATAGCTTTGATTTTCCGCTTACATGCTGTATAAATATTGATGACATTTATAAAGTTCTGTGCAGTAGGGAATTATATTTAATATATTTTCCATTACGTTTGTTGTTATTTTGCTACCATGGTGAAACCATTTTCTTGAAATTAAGTATCATAAAATATTTGAGCCTATGTTGCAGCTGAGCAATTGAGATAGATATAATGAAATTAAAGGAGGATCCAGAATAAACCCACATGGGCACCGATTTAGAAAACACCAATTTCTTCAATAGAAAAAGGGATTCGATGCAAAGACTGGAGATTTTGTTTAGCCATCTCTCCTACCTCCTCAATCTGTGTTTCCACCAAATGTGGGAGACACTAATCATTGCTTCCTGATACAACCAAACATTAGTCAGCGATTGATGGCGTTCTGGATAAGTAGAATGAGACACCAGTGAGCTGTGATTTTCCCTTTTGTTACTTAACGCTAGTAAATTATTGGAATGTTGACAGGACTAGAGTAACAAACCCCTTTGGCATCACATGAACACCGTCAAATTCACTGCTGGAGAAAAAAGGAGAAATTAACACCATTTTATTCCACATCTACTATGTGCCAGGCATGATGTAAAGCCCTTTGACACCACTGTCCCTCTTCATCCTTACCACCATCTTGGGAACAGGGTAGTTTTTCGCCCTTTGTATAGAGAAAAAACCAGAGGCATCCAGGGACTCCCTCAAAGTCTGTCTCAAGTCTTCCATATGATTCCAGGTTCATTGGATCCCAAACTTCACAGCCTTTGTCGAAATTACTCCTGAGCGGTCAGTAAAAATGGATGTGGGATAGAGATTTTGGTTATTACAGACTTGCATATCTGGTAACGGGTGGGGAAATTAGCATTTTGCAACCTTTCATTTAGAAACAGTCCCACAATGACACAGCCTCTTGGAGTTACACACACAGACTTTAATGTAAAATCTAACTGTCCCCTACGTGAGGTAGCAGGTCCCTTCAGTGTCACCACAGGAATGTCGTCCTGGCGAGGGTCCTGCCAGCTGCCTCTTGGAAGGAGCAGGGAATAGACATGAGGGAACTAGAGATGGACCCTCCACTTGGCCAACTGTACATGCACCTGAAAATCTTTGACTTAAGAGCAAACTGATACTAATAGGAGGCTTGGAAACACAAGGTCATTGTCTGGGGGAAATTATGCACGTACTTACAGAGTTAAAAGTGGCTGAGGTTGAAATTCCACCCTCTTTCATAATTCCTGTATTTCTTTTTAAGACGGTTAAGACGGGGAGGGCTTGGTCCCGTATCCGTGTTCAGGGCAGGGATTCCTTTGCAAAGTCAGTGCAACTTCCCATTCACCTTTCTCCCCTCACAAAGGTCCCAGAGTCTTGCTCAGCTTAAGATTTTCAGCATGATGAAAACTCATCCCACTGGATGGGCAGGTAATGCAACCTCTTTTCACAACAGACTTCTTTCTTTGGGGCATTCTAGCCTGGCCATTCAGGTGCGGGAAGTATGCCCAGGCGGGTGGGTAGGATTTCAAGTTCCAGCCACAGCTTGGCTGCAATCCCTCCAGGTAGATATTTAATTAAGCTGAGAAAGTCAGTGTACCATTCATTAGGCGGCATGTTCTAGCATACACCATTTAGTATCTGGGCCGTCATGTACCGAAAGTCTAAAATGAGTTTTAAGATGAAGTGGAATGTTATAAATGGAAAGTAGACCCAGCACTGAGTGAGCAAGTCCTTCTGATGATCAGAAGTCTGGTTGTCAAAATTCCCTCGAAAAGCAGAAGTGGCCCTGACTCCAGGCATCAGACACTGTATTTGCATCACAGTCCCTAACTGAACCTGCCATGGAAATGTCGCAAGCCCTGCCTGATAGTCAGAGCAGGTATACGCCCCACAGACATGGCCACCTCTGAAGACACCTTGCAAGGGCTTTACTTACAAGGATCTGAGTTGACTTGCACTGTGCGTGCGTGTTGAATAATGTTTGGAATCTGACTCACGCAAGAAGGAAAGGGTGCATTTGAAGAACAGTCTTTTGCAAGTTCTGGAAGATGATATATAATGACAGCTTTCTCCAGCATCCTTCATGTGCAGCGTGCAAGAGAGATGCAAATCTCCTGTGGGCCAGGGGCTGGCCCTCATGGAGTCTACAGGCTAGTGGAGGGAGAAGCTGGAGCCCCATAGTGGATGTTTCACTGGGAAAGGCAGCTGGGGAGGCTGTGTGAGCACTCTGGACCTTAAGAACCGATGACTTCAGGCTAGGGAAATCTAGAAAACTTGTGAATGGGATGGGATTCAAATCTTGCTTTGTAAGATGAGTGGGATTTCATTAGGAAAAGAGAGAAAAGGAAGAAATGAAGGTACCAGGAAGGCACAGACATAATGGGTGAGGGGAGGGTCAGAACTTGCTGGAATAGTGCATGGCTTTTGGAGAGTGGTAAGAGACAGGACTTCCCAGGGCCAGTTTGTGAATGGTTTCCAGTGGAAGGCTACAGAATGTAAGCCCTATCCTGTCTATAATGGGTAGCCACTGGATTTTCCTAGGAGGGGGTTCGAAGGTTGAGCTTGTGCAGGTCAGGCTGGGGCCATGGGATGAGGTGTTCATCCCACAGGCATCACTGACAGCTTAGACTTTGCAAGATACTTGGGAGGCAAAGAGGAATCACAGTGGTCCCTGTCTGGGATCGCTCACAGAATTGTAGGAGAGATGCATATAAACACGGTTTCACCATCATTAGCAGGGGCTGTAGAAGGAACCAGAAAGAGGAGCTATTAAGGGACCATTGTGGTCCAGATAGGATGGAGTTCTGACTTGAACAAAACTGAAGAAACAGGACTAGGAAAGGAGGGCCGCTCACAGGTGTTATTCAAAGTCAGGACTGACATTTCAGCAAATTAGGAGCCAGAGGTCAAGACTGAAGAATGGTCAGGAGGTCACTTGGGTAGAGCTGAACAGATGTGGTGATGGAGGTTGCCAGAGAACATCAGTGGGAAGGACAGAGTCAGGCTGGCCTCCCCTGGGCTGAGGCAGGAGGTATAGGGGGAAGAGATGGGGGTGATGGAGGAAGTGACAACCGCAGGAGAGGGAGCTGGGGGGAAGGAGTGTGCTCACTGACTCCTGTTCCTCCTCTGCCCTGGGGCACTCCCCCCTCCTGGACCCCCACCAAGGCTGGAGGCTGGGATGGGTCTGGAGGGGAGAGAAGGGCTCCTTCTCATAAGCTTCTCTGCCACATTAAAGAGAACACGGGAGGCGTGCAGAGAAGGTCACTGCTGTCTGCCCAGAGCAGCTCTGCCTTTCTTTGTCTTCAGTCTGTCTAACATTTGCTTTTGTATCCTGTTCATTGAGGACTCAGTTCAACACCACTTCCTCTGAGAAGCTCTTTCTTTGCATGCCCACCTGCTACCCCCTCCCATCTGTAGACCCCACCCCGCTTCCCACCCACCGAATGCCCATTCCCCTCTTCCTCACTCAGTAGCAGCCAACTGACCAGGGACTTTTGATTCTGATCTCTTCTTACTGCCAAGATCTCTGTGACCCTCAGTTTTCTTATCCCTCAAGATGGGGATAAGCATATTTACGAGGATAAAGTGAGAAAAGTCTTGTGCAAATGCCTAATATATTAAGAATAACAAAACCTTAGGCAGTATTATTATGTGGACCATAATAAGTGCATAATAAATGCCTAATATATTAAGAATAACAAAACATTAGGCATTATTATTATGCGGACCATAATAAGTACTCACCAAGTATTAGCAACCCTTCTTGCTTTTTTCCCTGTTAGACTCTCAACAGCTAGGGAGGGAATATACAAAAGGCACTTGAAACCTTTTGAATTCATCCTCCTTCCTATCTCTATTAGAAATCAAACATTTTAAGGGCAGGGTCCTCTCTGGGTCTGGCATATAGACTCTTACGCTTGGTGTCTACTAATTAAATACTTGTCGAATACATGAGAAAAGGGGTAAGGAAGGCAAAGCCACTCCCAAGTGAGAGCTGATTGTGACTTCACACTGTGTGTCTAGAGAGGAATTGAATCTGACCCTCTGTCTCTCCCAGAACAAGATCTGGGCGCAGACTTCCCCCACTAATTCCAAAAGGGTCTCCACTTTTATATTTTAATGAAATGTCACCACGACCTCAGGAACACAGGAGGAAGTCATTAATCAGGGACACATATGCCACTCCTTTGGAACCCGTCAAACAGGTGCCTGAAGAATTATCTGTATATTTTCCACAGTGACAAAAACAACACATTCTAATCTCCTATGGAGTATTAAATCCCACCAGCCTAACAAATACGTCCTGACAGGTGATTGTCAGGTATTTCCCTGATGGCCCCTGGCACAGAATTCTCCCCTCAAACCCGTCTCTAAAGGGGACGAGAAGAAAGGCTGAATTAGCCAACCGGTTCCCTCCCCACACCGTGCCGAGCGGCGTCTCAGCACGGCACACATAAAACACATAACATTCAATTGACCTTTTGCTTATCTATAAACACAGAATGAGCTGCGTGGACCCCGATCCACCAAGGAGTCATTTCAGGAGAATTTATTTCCTTTTTACTATCCATAAAAATAAATTGCTCTTCACAAAGAAGACACAAAAACCCCACTCTCTTCCCCTAATAAGATTATTATGAAAGGGATGTTTTTCTCGGAGCAGTCATAACCAGGTGACACGCTGTCATTTTTTTTATCCAGCTTGGTTACCGCATTCGGATTGTCTGGGTCTCCAGCAAGAGGCCATGCGCTGGGCTGGCCTTTCCTGCTGTTTTATTTTTGCTGAGGTTGTGATGCGGTCAAATGTTTCCGACATAGGTGAACTTTTCTTATCATTGCCCACTCACCCCCCACCCCAAATTGTCCTCTTTAGAGGGCAAAAGCTGAGGACAAACGTGGAAGCAGCTTTAGAACAGGGAGAGTGTGTGCAAACACACACACGCCTGTGTGTCCATACATACACATGCCTGGCACACACACATACTCACACCAGACAGTGTTCCATGCACTGCTGGTCCACACACGTGGGGAAGAAGTTCTGCCATCTTGAAAAGAAAAAAATGCATGTCCTCTGGCTTCAGTGATTCTCCATAGCCTTTCCTTTACGGGCCGTGTAATTCCACTCAGCTGACTGTTGGTCACAGTGGCCTTGCTACGGGTTCTGCCGCCCTCCTTTGAAGTCCCTTCGAAGGATGAAATGAACTACGGTGTAGTTTGTGTCTACTGTGTGCCAGGAAAGAATACTGATTGCTTTACAGAAAGCCCCATGCTTCACCTTTACAATGGATTGCTGTCTGCTTTTGAAAAATGAATTAACAGGTTTAGACAAGAGAATAGAGCTAGGGTCCCACCACCAATGAAGAACAGAGAAGGAGAGTCGCCTTCTCCAGGCTTAGTGGTGACCAAACTCCCTGGTAAGGAGCAACATGAAGGGGAAGACCAGCAGGACCAGGACAGAGGTCTAGGTCCCTAAGACAAGTGGAGAACAGAGACTTGCGTGAAGCGTGGCAGTCTTGTCAGATGGTAACTTCTGTGTGGTCGAGGCTCTAGGAGAGACAAGAACGGCTTTCTAGTGGATGGGCTGTTGTGGCCAGAGCCCTAGAATGCTAAGAAAAGACAAGGAACTAAATTAAATCTAAAAATGGGTCTTTAAAAAATTACTTGTGTTATTTTGGTTTATTTTTGATTACATGTATATATTTATACTTATACATTGATGTGAAATGTGTATTAGGAAAACACTTCAAAGCAAAGAGAATGTATAAAACTCACTCAAGATCTTACCGTGTGTATGTTAATAATCTATATTTTATACTTTTTATTTATAGTTTTATTTTTTGAATGAAATAGCTGGTTTTTGACTACACAGAATGTATTTTTTATCTATTTAAGGTTTTTTAAAAAATTAAAGTCAGTTTTGGTTAATCATAATTTACTAAAATACTATTGGCATAAAATTGTTTAGAATATCTCACATGGTATTTTCAAAATAGCTCTTGTGCCTGGAGTTATCCCCCTGTTTTCTTCCTGATATTTCTTCCTGATATTGTGTGCACATACACACGTGCACATGGCTTAGATTTTGTTATTCTTAATCAGCTGTTTATCCAAGGAGCCCTGGTTCCTTAGAGACCATAGTTGAAGAACAAGCGTTCTTTTTGCTATTGAGTTGGTCATGGTTTTCTAGCCTTTCCAGTGAACTGAACTAGGAAATGTTTTTAAGATTTAAGATACGTCATAGGTTCATACTGATGCTGCCAATTCAAATTCAGAACCACAAACGCTTTTCTTAACCTCATTAATATGCGAGTGTGCACACATACTGAAAATTCCATTTATCAAGGAAACCGACATAATTTCTCATCTGTTTTCTCCAAAGAGACACCCACACCAGTCTCAAAATTACACTATAAACACTACCACCAACAATGTTTTTGCAAAACATGTTGAGACTTTTTTTCTTATCAGTTCTTCACAAATGTTTTGTTGGGTGTGAATAGTCAAATAATGAAATTAATCTCTGGGGGATTATATCACCAAATTGATACATAATTTTGTTTTCATTATTTATAATTATACAAAATATGAAATGATTCTAAAGTCAAGTCTGCAAAGCAAAATATATTCAGAGAAGTCTAGTTTTTTTCTTCCTGTTCCTTTCCCCTATTTCTCTACCTTCTCAAAGGTAGTAACTTGCTAATTTTTTACCCTTTTATTATTGTATATTTAATATTAAAACGTTTTTTGTTAATACAAAAATGTGTGTATGTATTTTGGATTTGCTGAAAGAAAATATAATTTCTCAACTATGTTAATATAAGAAAATATGTATGTGAATGTATCTTTTCATCACCTTTTATAGAAAAATAATTTCATACTATAACATTTTTGTTCACCTTGTTTTCCCATTGAACAATATAATCCAGAGGTTATTTCCCACAAGGTTATAGAGATAGAGCCCATTCCCTTTTACAAAGACATAGAACTTTATCTGTGACTGTGTCACGGCCTATTGTCCCCTATTTAGGGACATTTGAGAATTTCCCAGTCTTTCATTATTATAAATATGCTGCAATGGATATCCATGTGCATATTTCTTTCCGTATTCTGGGCAGTGGAGTTTTGGGATCTATTCCCACAATGGGGATGGCTAGGTCAAAGTGCTCATGTCTACACAATTTCGCTAACAGCACTTGTTCAGACATACCAAATTCCCAGGAACAGGGGCTTGAATTGCCTTGCGTTCTAGTCAGCAACACCAGAGTCCCTGTCTCCTCACAGGCATGCCACAAAAAATATGTTGCCAGACTTCTAACCTTTGGATGATTCCGCAGATCAGGTGGGAAATGGTATCTCACAGTTTTAATCTGTATTTCTCTTATTGTGATTCATGTTGAGTGTCTTTCCATATAATTCAGGGCTTGATCATATATCTGTATTCGTAGCCCCTCCCCATTTTCCTTTGTAGTCGAAGTTTGTCACTGGTACAACCTTGTCTGCGTAGGGAACGTGTTGATATGTAGACAGGAAGGGGCAGAAGAGAAAGACTGAGTGAGGCAGAAGGATCACTATGAGCATGAAAATTAAGATAAGGCAGGTTGAGATATGACTAGAAAGAACTCCTTGTTGGACTCTAATGGAGGGGTTTCTAACTCCTCATCTGAATACTTAAGTCCATGAAGATATGGTCTTTACTACCCCTCCAACTTTATTTCTGTTTATGAACTGTATTGTCTTATGTTCTAGAGTCATTTATGGAGTGGCTGTTAAAAACATGGGCATTATTGGGAACTCTTTGAGGTGACAGATATATTCTAGATCTTGAGTGAATGGTGGGTATCAAGGGTGTTTATATTTTCCAAAACTCATTGAATGGTATACTGAGAATGTAAGCATGTTATTGCACGTAAATTCTAGCTGATATCTAGTAATGTCCAGGCTGTATCCTACTGTGAATTTCTGGCTGGATATCCTGGGAACCTGCACTTCTAGAAAGTTCCACCAGAGACGGTTTTGCATAATAAAGTTTGAGAACTGCTTGTGTTTCCTTAAAATGTCATGATGTTTGGGTTCCTATGACTGCTTATTCTGCTTTGTGCTGGACTGTTCTGAGTACACAAAGAATGTCCATGCATCCTCAAGACAGAGTTCAGCTATCATGTCGTCTGCTTTCTCCTCTTCTTGGGTTAATGTTGGACCCACCCTCCTTTGATCTCTACTGTGTGTACAAAATTATGGTACTTTCATAGATATCTCATAATTTTATTATGCATATATGTATATATGCATACACATACACAATGGACTGAATGTATCCGTCCCAAATTCCCATGTTGAGATCATTATCCCCCATGTGTTGGTATTGGGAGGTGGGTCTTTGGGAGGAAATAAAGTCATAGGGTACAGCCCTCACGAAATGGGTTAATGCCCTTATCAAAGGGATGTCAAAGAGCTCTCTCCCTCTCCTGCCACCATATGAGATACAACAAGAAAAAGGCCGTCTACAAACCCAAAGAGGACCTTGACCCCACTAGCAACCTGATCTTGGACTTCCAGCCTCCAGAACTGTGAGAAATACATTTCTCTTGTTTATAAGCCACAGGTCTATGGAAATTTGTTATAACAGCCTCACCTAAGACTACATTGATATAGTTATCTATGACCGTGGTGAAGGAACAGTGGAAGAAGAGACTGGGGGTAAAGTTTAAGAGTTTATTTTTGAAGGTCATACGTATCAGACTGAAAAGTTGGTCTTTAATTCATTAGCTCTCATTTACAGGGTGCTTGTTTTATACTAGGAAGTGTGCTAAACACAGTGTAACTTTTTTTTTTGGCATGGATTTATTTTATTTTATTTATTTTTTTATTATATTATGTTAGTCACCATACAGTACATCCCTAGTTTTTGATGTAAAGTTCCATGATTCATTACTTGCATATAACACCCAGTGCACTGTGCAATACGTGCCCTCCTTACTACCCATCACCAGCTTATCCCATTCCCCCACCCCCCTCTCCTCTGAAGCCCTCAGTTTGTTTCCCAGACTATGATCCAGCAATTGCACTACTGGGTATTTACCCCAAAGATACAGACATAGTGAAGAGAAGGGCCTTATGCACCCCAATGTTCATAGAAGCATTGTCCACGATAGCTAAATCGTGGAAGGAGCCGAGATGCCCTTCAACAGATGACTGGATTAAGAAGATGTGGTCCATATATACAGTGGAATATTACTCAGCCATCAAAATAAACACAGTGTAACTTTCATTGCACTGCCTTCTGACGTGGTGAGTAGTATTTTATTTTAAAGATGAAAATCTGAGACTTAGGTCAAGCCCCTTGCCCAAAGCCACTGAGCTTCAGGTCCCACTGACCTCAAAGCATGTGTCCTTAAATACGCTGTGAGTCCCTCTGAACTTGTTAAGGGACAGGGACACTTTTCATCAGAGAAGTGAAGATGTTTTGGTATCTTTGAGGAGATACCTAGTAAGTAAAATCCCACTTTTATGCTCAGGTTTTATGCAAATTAGAAAAATAAAACAGAAAAGGCATATTGGAGATTCAAAAACTACCTTTGTTCCTAATTACGGGCTTCACTGGAGAATATAGGTTTGTAGGAGAAACGGGTGGTTGCTGATCAGCAGCATTGGCTGGACTTGACTGGTCCTGGAAAAGCAGGAGCAGGGCAGGTGCCCCCACAAAGGTGGAGCAGAGCCTCAGAGGCTCCCTGAAGAAGCAGCTCACTTTCCTAAAGAAGAATATCTGGACAGAGCCGTACAAGCCTGGGTATTCTTCCCAAAGGTACGCAATCATCAAAGTCATTCCACATGCCCAGCGAGAGGCCGTAAAGGGGGCAGAGAGAGCCTAAGGTGTTAGCGACTCCCATCCCTCCTGGAATCCAGAGAAGCCAGAAGAAAAAGGGTCTCTCCTCTCCCAGGCGACACAACCAGAGGTGTCGCGGCATCCTGAGTCAAGGGAAAGAAAGGTTCTGGAGACTCATGTCTGCCAGACTTGGCAGCTTTGTGGGCCTTGGTCGCAAGAAGAAGCACTCACAATTCATGTCCGTGTGACTGTGAGTGTGGACTGCTATGAGCAGCTGGTAGCTAGGAGGAGAACCATATTCTGGAAAGCAGATGATGAGTTTCATTTTTGCAATTAGCCACAAACTTGGAAAGAAGTAATGTCTACTCCTTTATGACATTGAGTGCTTACGAAGGGATAAATGAAACTTCAGCAAGTTTGCAAGTTTGCATTACTTCCAGAATACATCAAAGTAAGTATAGCCCTTGGGCCAACACCAATATGAAAATGTGAAATTTTAAAATTAATATTCATTGAGGGCATGTATCACTTAATCTTTCCTTAGATTCTACAGGTGGAATCTTGTCAAAAGTGAAAGGGAGTTTCCCTTTACAACATTTTCCTTTTGTCCCTGGGTCTACAGTTACCTGTGTTAACATCCTCTCCTTCTGTTTTGAGTACCCTGAATCCTCTTTGCTTTGCAGATTCATAAATGAAAAACTATTTTCCTATGCACTCACACCATTTCTGATACCAAATGTGTGGGTTCTTTCCCCCACACCAAACAATTCTCAAATGCTCTCTGACACCTGCTAGGCGTATTGAAATTTAACTCAATTCAATTCGAACACTAGATAACTGGGGTTAATGCCAGACCCCACAGGTGAAGGGCTCAGTCCCACAACACTGCTTTTCCTTGAGATGCCAATTGCTAGTCCCATGTGATCACCTCTAATTCTCACCAACTGGCTATACATCAGGGTTCCCACAAACCTCCTCCTGATAATCTGATGTAATGGCTCACAAAACTCAGGGAAACATTTGCCTCTGTTTACCATTTTATTATAAGGGATATAATAAAAGATACAGATGAATATCTCGAGACACTGGGATGAAGTCTAGAAGGGTCCTGAGCACAGAAGCTTCTGTCCTTGTGGAGCTGGGGTGCACCCCTCTCATAGCACATGGATGTATCCAACCATCCAGAAGCTCTCCAAAACCTAGAGTTTTGGAATATTTATGGAGGCTTCATTATTTCGGCATGAATGATTACTAATTTAATATCCAGCCCCTTTACCCTCCCTGGGGGATCAGGGTTGGGGCTGAAAGTTCCAAGCTTCTCATCATGGCTTGGTCTTTCTGTTGACCAGTCCCCATCCTGAAGCCCACCAGGAGTTGCCTCATTTGATCACATGCTCCCATCACCTAGAAAATTCCAAGGGGTTTAGGTTTTCTGTGTCAGGAACTGGGGTCAAAGACGAATGCTAGAACAAAGATATTCCTACCACCCTTATCGCTCTGGAAATCGCAAGGGATTTAGAGCTCTGTCCCAGGAACCAGGGACAGGGACCAAATATGTATTTCTTACTGTGTCACATTTAACAGACCTAACTTTCTCCAACCTAATTGCACTTAGATGGTATGTTCTCCTGATTTGAGTTGTTCATTGCAAACATATTGGAGATGAAACTATTATGCAAATCAAGTTAACCAGTTATAAGTGTTAAATATCAAAACCTTTAGGCCTGGATTCAGTAGCCTATTTAAATGTTACAAATATATCTGAACATCTTGACTTTGTTTTTATGCAATATTGATCCTTGAGCGTACGTTCAACAAGAGGGAGCACGTCGCAGGTATCCATTCATTGGAAGGAGGCAATAGGGTATAGAGTGTGCATTGGCTTTGCGGTCAGACAGGCCAAGGTTCAAGTCCCGATACTGGTGGTAATGATCTGCGTGATCTTAAACAAAGGCCTTTTAAAAAAGACAAGCTAGAGCTGCACCACACTGCGTGTACAATAACACATGCAATAGTATCTATTATTATTATTGCTTCTAACCCCTAATAATGTAAATGGTAACAGTATTCTATTAAAGAGAGTGTTTTAAGATGCTTTTTTCTTTAGTTTCTTCAAAGTATAAAAGTAGTTGTGGTGTAAACACACACCTGTAGGGTATGTGAAGTCAGGGAGGCATGTATGTGAGTTCATTTGTTGTCGAACATTCGCCCTGATTTAACCTGCTTTAAGCACTGTATATCACACCGAAGGATATGTAGGTTGGGCCAGCTAGTTTGGAGATTTCGACTTCCCTGAAGTTGCCCCCTTTTTTTTTTTAAATTCAAGTACCAAATTTTCATCCTGTCATACTTCAAAGATTTAACTTCACGTCACGTCTACCTGTGAGACTCCTTCCCTGACTGTCTACATTTTCAGCTTACGCTCCTCTCTTGTCTGTTTCCACTAATTCAACTACCTGGTGTTCAGTGTCTGGGTTTTTAACCAGTTTCCCACTATCCCAACAGCGGGACAGGATGTGAATCATTCATGTTGTTTCCCTAGTGTCTGTCAGAGAAACTGACTCTTCACAGCAGCCCCCCAAATACTTTTTATTTTTTATTTATTTTTTTAATTTTTTAAAAAGATTTTATTTATTTATTCAACAGAGATAGAGACAGCCAGTGAGAGAGGGAATACAAGCAAGGGAAGTGGGAGAGGAAGAAGCAGGCTCGTAGCGGAGGAGCCTGATGTGGGGCTCGATCCCAGAATGCCGGGATCACGCCCGGAGCCGAAGGCAGACGCTCAACCGCTGTGCCACCCAGGCGCCCCCCCCAAATACTTTTTAAATGAATAAATGATATGTAGTTTCAGTCTCCCCATTTGAAATTAGTAATATTTTTGAAATAATTCCTGGAAGAACAGTAATAATACACCAAACAAAAATAATTTATAAAGCATTTTACTTAATAAAAGTAATAATTTGGGACATCTGGGTAGCTCAGTGGGTTAAGCAACTGCTTTCAGCTTGGGTCATGATCCTGGGGTCCTCGGATTGAGCCCCCATCAGGCTTTCTGCTCAGCAGTGAGTCTGCTTCTCCCTCTCCCTCTGCTGCCGCTCCACCTGCTTGTGCTCTCTCTCCTTCTGTCAAATAAATAAATAATAGCTTAAAAAAATAATTAAATTTTGAAACAATAATCTAATTGATAATATAGTTGTTTTATAATACATTTTACAAGATGCATTCTCTTACCTATCACCTCTTTACTATGTAAATTAATGTCTGATACAGTGCTGGTTATTTAAATTTGTTATTTTATAAGTGACCGAGACATACACTAAGCTTCACAAGAATGAAATTGCTGTTCTCTTGACTAACATGAATGCAACAAACTGTGATATAAAGCAGCCATGAAGAGACTATTAAGTGTCTCATATTCACCCTTTAGAGCCCAGGGAAGGGAGACATTCAAGAAAAACTTCAAGGATTATTCCGGATCATCAAAGGGATAGCATTGTATTCTATTCCGTGCTGTAAATATAAAGGTAAGTAAGACACGGTCTGTTCTTGCGGAGAGTACTTTCCAGAGGTAACAGAACTTTGCAAAGGCATGCTGTGTCATAGGTGTAGAGTGGGAAGCTCAGTCAACTCACCAAGAAAAGTCAGAGACGTCTCAGTGGTGAATGTGGAGAGATAACTGGGTGTTTCCCACACAGAGATGCAGGCATTGTGAACACAGTGGCCTATTCTGAAACTATCCAGGCCTGCAGGGTGGAATGGCTGGGCAAGAAGCAGGAAATGTATGTATAACAGGAGACAGGACCAGACCATGGTGTATCCAGGTAAGGGACTAGAGAAGGATGAGTACATTCAGATTGGAAGAGAAGGTCATGATTTCAGTTTGGGATTTGTCAAGAGTGACATGGCTTGGCACCAAGAAATATGCACTTGGTGGTAAAAGTCTGGGGTTCCTGAGAGGGGTGAGCTTCATAGCAGTGCTCTAGAAGAAAGAATGAGGACGTTCCAGAGTGCCTCACCAAGATGGGGGAGGGAGGGTCCGCAGAACCACAAGCGTGGACAGTGGAGGTGCCCAATCCACCAGGCGAGTCACGTCTGAAAAATCCATGGGCACCATCTTGAAGTATCTTGGTTATCAGACTTGAGGCTTAACAGCCCAAACTGATATCCTTGAATAACCCTGAGGTTATTCAATATTTTTTTAAAATTTTTCTTGATTTATCTTGTAGACTGTTTAATGGCGGACAACATGCTTAGTGCTTTCTAAGCCAACATCAAGTAAAGATAAAGGAGTGTGTGTGTGTGTGTGTGTGTGTGTGTGTGCGTGTGCGTGAGAGAGAGAGAGAGAGAGAGAGGTATTCAAGAGACTCCCTGACCCTGCAGATATAAAGGGGAAGACACCATCTTCAAAAGCAAGAAGCCATATTTACTTATTCCTGAAAAGAGCAAGGGCTCTACCAAAGCTAGAAGAACAAAAAAGAATGTATTCCTTACCAAGAGCCTGACATATAGTAAAAATAAAAAGGGGACATAATAAATGGAAAAAGATTATAAAAAAATTCCTGTAATTTTTTTTTCACAAATCTGATCAGTTAGGAGCATAGTTCCCTATTTTTTTTTTCCCCAAATAAAAATGTCCTCCGTGTCATCAGATTCACAGCAAATTTGTTCCTCAGTTATTAGGTTTTATTCCTTTTTCTGTTAATTAATCAGGGCGAGGCTTCTATAAGCCACATGTGATGCTTTCATCTAGCCTCTCCATGTGTCTCTGGGGTTCTTCTTACATTCCATCTTGAGACTTAATTTGCATTTTGAGGAAACCCCCGGGGGCACTTCGGAAAACTCAGGGCCCCTGCGGGTAAATGAGGACACCACATGCTCCCCAGCCAGTCCCTCTCCTCGCAGCAAGCCCACCACATGACACCGTTCCCCAGCACGGGCCCCATGCCTTTCCAGGGTGGCATGCGGGGGACCTGGGTACCACGTAGAGGACTCGCTGACCACGGCCGGCATGCTGTCATGTGTTTTATTAAAGTCGTATTTTATGAAGCATGTGGACGCAGTAGTACAGAAAGAAAAGCAACCGGTTCCCCAGCATTTTGCGGTGCTTTGCGTAGCGAGGCGAGGAGATGAATTGCCTCTTCTAAAGCTGCGAGAGACACCCCATGAGGTGTGCCACTAGATCCTGCAAGCTTTGCCCCAGGCCCCCAGCCCCCCAGCCACGCACGCCACATCTGGTTCCTTTTAAAGTGGTTTGCGCCTGTGAGTGTGGGATGAGTGAGCGGGGACCACGCGTTCCTGAAATATTAGAGTGCCAAGGTGCCTCCCTGTTGACCAGTGATCAACAGCTCTTTAGCAGAAGGGGGGCAACCAGGAAATTGAGTTAATATTTATTACTCGTTCCCATAACTCGTGTGACCTTTAGCACAAATATGGACTCCAACTACAAAGGCAAGTCCCTGGAGAATCAAAATTCAGCGTTGAATTGGTATGAGCATGACTATGATTTGTGTATTTATACTTGGGAGATATATATATATAGCCTAATATATGTCGGAGCTAAAACTCAAGTGGCAATTGCTGCACACAGTAGGAAAGAATAACTTGCAAATTCACACATGTGGTTTTGATTAAAATTTCTATTTCAAAACATGATTGTTTCCTTAAATAATGGTCACGATGACTTAATGTGCTTATTAGCAGCTATAACTTTTTTTGGCCGATATGTTTTTTCTGTAAATATGTTTGAAAATATGAAATCTTGACTATTAAGCAGTCAAGATTTGGGAGCTAACCCTGCCAATGAATGCGTGAGAATTTGTTTACAATAAATTCTGGTAATGGACCTATAAGTCAAAGCAGATATGAATATGTTTTTTTTAATACAGAGAAATATTAGCATTAAAATGTTTATGTCATAATTAATTTATTTAGACAGATTTCATGTAACTGGAAAAATAACTTTCTGATACCTACAAAGCAGCGATGAGGGAAACATAGTATTTTATAAATTGCATAAGGTGGTACAACCTTTATGTTTATGCCAGTTGACTTGACAATATATTTCAAATACTTCAGCTCCATGAATACTCTTAGCAATTCTCTTCCTAGAAATTTAGCTTAAAAAAATAATATAGTGGGAATGAAGTTTCAGATATGTGAGAATTAATGACAACCTAATCTATTACACTAAAAATCTGAATACAACATAAATGTACCCCAATATGAATTTACTAANATATATATATATATGAGTGTATATATTTATAATTTTTTTGAAAAAATACTTCTGGGTTCTCTAATTTATTTGTTTATTTTAAAGATGTTATTTATTTATTTGAGAGAGACAGAGAAAGAGAGCATAAGCAGGGAGAAGGGTAAAGGGAGAGGGAGAAGCAGACTTGCTGCTGAGCAGGGAGCCTGATGCGGGGCTCGATTCCAGGACCCTGAGATCATGACCCGAGCTGAAGGCAGACGTTTAACCAACTGAGCCACCCAGGTGCCCCTGGGTTCTCTAGTTTAAAAATGCATGTGTGATACATTTTTAGTTGGAAAAACAAGCTTTCCCTTTATAAAAAATAGTCTAACGTAAAATTATTTTAGCTAACTATTTTAGGTAGGAGGTAATTGGTAGGATCCTAGTTAACCAGTCATTCAAGAAATACTTGAGTTTCTACTTGTGTTTTGTCAAAGGAAGACTCAGACAGAAGCACGCATGAAGGAAATAAAATGTAAGGGAGTTATACTCCAGAAGGAATGGCTCGCCAAATAAAAACTGCAAGCAGAAATTAAAAGGAAAAAAAAAATTACCATGGTTTCCGAGTTAAATATATCTGTGCCAGGCAAAAAACAAACAAAAAACATACACAAATAAAACAAACAAAAAAACAGTTTTCTCACACATCTATTTTTTTTTAAAGATTTTATTTTTTATTTGAGAGACAGAGCAGGAGTGGGGTGGGGGGAGGAGCAGAAGGAGAGGGAGAAGCAGCCTCCCTGCTGAGCAGAGAGCCCTTGATGCCAGGCTCCATCCCAGGGCCCTGGGATCATGACCTGAGCCAAAGACAGACGCTTAACTGACTGAGCCACCCACGTGTCCCTTCTCACACAAATTATCTTATTCAAAAATGTCAAGGCATATCTTCAGACATCAGCCAAGCAGCCATCAGGAACAAAAATGCTCTTGTAAAGGCATTCAGACTTACAAGAAATAGTGAAGGTTTTATTTTTTAGGATCCAGACCAAGTCAGGGTGATTCTGCTATGTTTGGTTTATCTCAGGTACAAAATACAATTTTTGTCCACCTGTGGTTTATGAATTTCTTAGTCATATTGGAAGTGGTAAAGCATCACTTCTTTTTCCCCCCTGCAATTTCTTCTTACAGTGAATTTCCTCTGATATTGGAACCAGGGCAGGGCATCGTGTGTGTGTGTGTGTGTGTGTGTGCGTGTGTGTGTTTGGACTCAAAACTTGCTTAAACATTTTCTGATTTTGCATCATCTTATTTGACGTTGTGGTTTTTAAATAGTTGTTAAAATACAGGTGTAACCAGAGATGGTGATTAATACTTATGTACTTTTTTGTATCATTAACAAAACTAGGGACATATGATCTTACACTTAAAAGTTAATTTCTGCCTGAAAGTTTAAAAAGACCTTGGGTGTGTAATTTACTTTTATGTGTCAAAAGTATTGTACTGTCTGTAACAACTTTATTGGGATTAGGGACAAAGAACCATCTTATTGACCCCTTACAGCCTACATCTGCATACCTCTGGGCTCAGGGATGTCCTTTTTGTCTGGGAGATCCATACTTGCTGATTTTCCTGGACCGCCAGGATATAGTCCCACCTGTAAAGAGATCTTATAAGCATGGGGCTAGTAGCAGTCGATTTTTCCTGGGAGTACTTCGTAGATATAACTTCTACATGTGAAGCATATTACTATTCCTTAATAGGCTTATATTTACAAATTACATGTATCCAATTATATTCTGATAGGAAAGATGAGTTATTATGGGTTAGATTTTATCTCAATGCAAACCCCAAGAGTCGCTGTAAAAGGAAGCCTCAGAATCAGAAAAATTAAGAAAGCTTTTATTCAGTGTCTGCAAGTGAGTAAGACTTGGGAAAAGACCAGAATCTTCCATCGCCAAATAAAAATACAAGTATTGAGAGGTAAAAAGTTTCATTCCCCAGGTTATTTTATTTATATTAGTTTGTTCACAGTCAAAAAAGAGCAACTGATTTATATGATGCCTGAGTTCGGGTGAATGGGACATAATCAAGGGCTTGTTATTTGGGAGAACAGAACCAATAATGGTGACTGTATTATTTTTAGTTTATTTCAGTGTTCTCAGAAGGCAAAGTGGTTTTGTTTTTTTGTTTTTGTTTTTTTTCCTGATTGTGTATGTGAAGCATTTAGTGGTATTGGAGCCAGGGCAGGGCATCACTTATTTTTTTTCTAAAATATAAAATGATTGCCCTGTATCCCTTAGAGCAGGAATATTATATGTATCTTAGATATGGAGTGTAGATTTTAAACGTACACTCACGTACACTTGTCTCCATTTGCTCAGCAGGGAACATGTTTCCATCTCAGTATGGACTGTAATCTCCTAAAAGGCACTCTACTGAGAAGCAGAAAGGTGCCTTTCAAACCTCCTAGGATTTACTCACAGCCAACTGGTCAGCCCAGGTCCATTGCTTGAACAATAGGTTCAGTTCCTGCTCCTTTGTGAGAAAACTTGCCTCAAGTACTGTCCTTCCCTTTTATTTTTGTTTCCCGTGTTGATATGAACCAGTAAATAAAATCTTGTCACCGTGGAGAGGGGCAAGTGTGTAAAGGGACAGTTGGGCTTCCAGATTGTGGGGAAACCCCCGACAGAGACCTGCCCGTGGCTGTCACTCTGGGCACAAGTCTTGGCTTGCCCTGGTCAGTTGCACAGGAGGTAAGGAACTCTCTGGCGCGTGTCGATGAGTCTCCAGCACAGCAACGTTAGATAATTTATTATATCGAAATATATAATATCCTTTTAAATTTTAGTCATTTTCGAATTTGGAAAGAAATGTAAACCTTTCACCTGAATATCTGCCTTGTACACACCACAGTTGTTTTTCTTTATTTCTTTTTTAAAGATTTTATTTATTTATTGGAGAGGGAGAGAGAGCACTCGCTGGGAAGGGGGAGGCAGAGGGAAAAGGACAACCAGACTCCCCCCTGAGCGCAGAGCCCAACAGGTGGCTTGAAACCAAGATCCTGAGATCATGACCTGAGCTGAAACCGAGAGTCAGGAAACTTAACAGACTGATCCACCGAGGAGCCCCCACCATTGCTTTTCTTAATGAAATGATGTCCCTTTTGAAAAAAATTCTAGATATTTCTTCATTTTGCTTGCCCAGGGAAAATTATTGAATAATTTTCTTGAAAACTGAGGGGGGCAAATAAAGAGACCTGGAGAGGAATTTTAAGGCGTCTCTGTCATTTTATCTTAATTCCCTATTTAAGTGGAGAGGAAAGATGATGTATCCTGGAGATCAGTCTTTGGTCAATCTCCTTTCTGACCACAGGAAGCTCCAGAATATGGTATGTCATTAAGAGCACATCTTACCATGACTAGAGCCCATTTATCAAGAACCATCCTGGCAATTGCATGCCCCTCCTTGAATTTGCTAGTCCCTCTACCAGGTGTGTTCTGTGCTCCTTCTCAGGCAGCTGAATGCCCATATCAAAGCTGACACAAGGCTTTCTCTCCCAAGAGACCATTTTTGACTGCTCTGCGAAAGCCTGGCTTCCTCTTTTAAAACTCACCTGAGCTTCCACTATACACTTAGAACTGTGTACTGTACAGAGCTCAGGGGAATACATAAGGAAATTCAATTTCTGTCTCTGACTTCATAACGCTCATGGTCCAGGAACCAAGAAAACTTGATATTCTCAAGTGTTCTAGACAGGAAGTGCCATCTTCATTTACAGAAGGCAGCTTAGATATTTAAAAAGAAATCCATTTTGTTCATTTCTGCATCTGAGCTGAGAGGTTGATGCCAATTTTGTGGAGCCCACTTGAAGAAAAAGAACATAAGATGACAAACAATGAAACAGAAGGCCTTGGCGGGGCCCATGCTAGTGAGGCCCTGAGGTTTACGCCTCCCTGGGTTCCTGCTAAGTCCTCCTCTTCCTGTGCTCGGGCTTCCCAGGAACCCTCCGCGTGTCTGTCATTGAACAAGACAAGCTGATCTATCCCATTCTGGTTCATTCTGACTGATAGACTGATTCTTCAGCAAATTAAAACAGTATTAACACAGCTACTGTTTAATTCTGTTTTTGGTCACTTTTAAGAAATATTCAATTTCGAGGTTCCTTCTGACTGTTTTCCTGATTTTTCCCTCAGAATCACCCAAGTTCCTGGATATCAGAAAAGAGACTTCTGTTCCTACTAGCCTCCAATTTTTAGCCTTCGACCTGTCCTGGCTCTGTCTGCCGGATGTGTAGCTGGGCATCGTATAGTAACCGCCATGCTTGTTACTGTCTCTGGTTGCAAGATCCCCACACTCTGGTCTCCCCAGCCAACTCCAGCCCTCTTCCCATCCATGAGCCTGCTTAGTTTTCTGTGTTTTCTTGCAGTCTCAGTAGCTCCAAGGGACTTTTTTTTTTTGTATTACAGAGAAATAAGCAGCCCCCTATGTTGCTACCTCAGGCCCACCAGCCCAAGAAACTCCATCAACCACCGCCATCTTGCCATTGGGCACCCTTTTGGAGGTGGAACCACGGCTTCTCTGGAAGTCTCTCTGTCTTCACTGGCAGCACATGCCCAAAGAAATCAGGCCCTTCTTTGCTGTGCTTGAATTCTAAGGAGGAAGTCAGCACACTCAGCTTGGAACCATGGCCCTCCTCCTTCTCTCCTGACTCTTGAGTTTTCCGTTGAGCAGCAAGGGAAAGTTTTTCCCAATATGGCAGGAATCTGATATCTCATTCCTCAAATTTTATTTATTAATATAAAAGAATTAATACAATGATTAATAATATATTCTATAATTAAATTATAATATACACTATAATTATATTATAATATATACTATAATTATATTATAATATATTACATGTTTATATATTATAATTATAATATATAATAATTAATATATTACTATAATATTCTATATACACATATATATGTGCATTCATATATACACACATATAAACTTTTTCTTCCAGCTATCTGGCTTCATTCCTAATATTTAAAAAATCAGTTTCAGAAGTACTAAGAAACCCATTTCTCCCTCAACAAAACTGTTTGCAAGTGTTAAGTGTCAATATCAGATTATTTTCTATGTCTGGGGTCAGTTTATTATCTTGACATCAAAGAAGTGGGAAGGAGGGGCGCCTGGGTGGCTCAGTCATTAAGCATTAGGCTCAGGTCATGATCTCAGGGTTCTGAAATTGAGCCCTGCGTCGGTCTCCCTGCTCAGCGGGAAGCCTTCTTCTCCCTCTCCCTCTGCCTCTCCTCCCTGGCTTGTGCTCTCTCTCTTGCTCACTCACTTTCTCTCTCTCTCTCAAATAAATAAATAAAATCTTTTTAAAAAAAGAAGCAATGGGAAAGATTGCTGGCTATTAAATAAGAGAGGAGAAATGGGTCCATTTGTAAACCATAAATAAATGCATTTGGAAGAGGCTCACTGAGGTGGAGAGGTAGGGGTCAGTGGGCGTAAGGAACGGCTATAGACACGGATGAGTCTACAGTTTTTGTAGGGGCCTCAGTGAGGAGGGTGAACTTCACCCCTGGGACCAAGGGGACGGATTAGGTACACCAGCCATCAAGACTCCAGACACCTAGATCCTTTGCCAGATACACTTGTTTTCAGAGCCTAATACAGGAAGTAATAAAGGGTGTTTCATAAACATCTAACTGCAATGATCACTAATCTGCATGTGCTAATTTCCTGTAAGTGACAAAACCCACTAGATCTAAGTGACCTTGATAATGCTGGCCATCGGCTGTGACAGCAGCTGCAACCTGGCTGAAGATTCCCTGAACCGTCTGCCCTTGGGGAAGAAATTCCATTGGGTGGTTAGCAGTCGCGAACACAGTTGGTGGCCCAGAGGAAGGAATCCTCTGAGTTATTGCTCTGATTCCACCCGCAAGTTCACAGCATTGTTTCCTCCCCCACCCCCTTCCAGCTACTTGCTGAGGAATTTCCAAGTAAGAAAACAATTAATTTAGCTCCCAAAGCTAATTGGAATCAATAGTTAATGTTTCTGCCCAGCTCTTGAAATTAATTACAAAATGATGTACGGTTCACTCTGATGCTGGACTATAGATTTCTATGGAAAACTTCCCTCCAGGGGCATCTTTTCAGCAAGAAGTCGGCTGCATGTAGTTTGTCCAGTCATCCCCTCTCCTATCCACCATCTTCGGTTTCTCCCCTGTTGTGTCCAGGGCATGGCTACTATTGAGGCCATGGGTTAGCTGTACTTGACATAAAAAGAATGTGCCTCCAGACACACTCAAGCCAACAAGGGGGTATTGATAAAGGTGAAGGCAAGGAGCGCAAGAGGCGTGATCCTCCTTTGCAAGGCACTGCAGGACTGAGCGGACGTCTTCACTTGTCACACCGGCTGGAGACCTTCTCTCCAACCAGCACAAGGCAAATGCATTGTAAAAGGTGGACGGCAGTCCAACCAGTGGCCTTGGTTCTGACTTCGCAGGAAGGACTCTGGATTTTAAGAGGTAGACGGTGTCTGCTTGTCATCTGGGTGCCTTAATGTGTGGTGTTCAAGAACGTTCAGGTGGAGATCACAAACTGCCTTTCGATGGTGTCATTAGCAAGACAACTGGTACACACTGGGGGCGCCTGGGTTGCTCCATCGGTTAAGCACCTGCCTTCGGCTCAGGTCATGATCCCAGGGTCTTGGGATGGAGCCCCGCATCAGGCTTCTTGCTCAGCGGGGAGCGTGCTTCTCCCTCTCCTCCCTATCCCTCCCTCTCCTCACTATCTCTGTCTCTCTATCAAATAAACAAATAAATAAAATCTTTAAAAATTAAAAAAAGGACAACTGATACACACAGGACACTCAATACCCATGCCTTTGATATGTCTTTTATTTGGTTTTCCAATACAGAAATCCTGCAGTACATTTCGTTGTCTGTAAGCCTGTTCTCACTCTAGCCTACTTGTCGCATGTCGCCGAGCAGAGAAGAGACAAGGAAGAATAAACGCGTCATGGTGGCCTTTCCTTGTGGGAGAATAGGAATTTGAAATTGAGATAAGGTCTTTTGTATTCCAATACTGCTCAGAAGTTGGGAGGAAGCTATTGAAATGGGAGGCGTAAGGGATTGAGAATGGTGGGTGCATAAGAGAAGAAGCAGAAAATGGGCTCTGTTAGCTTCAGCAGACAGTCTCCATGTCAATCATTCCTCACTGCCCTCCTTCAATAGCATAGAAACATCATCCGTCAGGTGTGTATTCTTTCAGCCAGTGGAAGGTATTGCACAGATACATAACACCTGAGCCTGGAGAAGAAAAAATGAATAGGACACTCCCCCTATCCTCAAGGAACTCCTGGTTTAGGGAGGAGCAGAAGCGAAAGCCCCCTCCCATTTCCAGAAGAGAGAAGAACCCTACCAATCTTGAATGTGAGACCAGAATGTTAGAACAGATGGATAGCAGTTAGAGAGCTCTGGTGTTGGGCATGGCTGGCCCAGTGACAATAGTCAGAATATTCATAGTTGCAGAAGGACTGGGGCATGTCGGGGTAGGTGGTGTCCCAGGAAAGCCGAGAATACAAGAGAGATCAGTGGCCTCAGGGCCTCTTGGTGAGCAATAAGGTTCCTGAACATAAGTGAAGGGCAGCCTGGGCTTTGGCTTCCATGACATCGGTGTAGGAATCCTAGTTCTGCTCCTGACCGCCTTCTTGACTTCTGTCCATCACTGAGCTCCTCTGGGCTAGTGTTTCCACTTAATAAATGAGAATAATATCCTTCTTAAATGATTGGGGAAAACATTGTTTTAAGATTCCTTTAGTTGCATGTTAAAGCAACCAAATTTGCACCAGATTGTGTAAGGATTCGAGAAAGGAGGGAGGGGGAGGGGGTACGGCTGTGAGGTATTGGAAGTTTCCAGCAAATGAGAAAAGACAGGAGGCAGCTGGCTTCAGGGAGTCTCTCTCCTAGTCTGTTTCTGCTTCATCTCTCAGATCCACTTTCTCCACATGGGGGAGAGGGTGGTACAACAGCCTCAGTTCCTTCCCTCCCATATGCCAGCTTTGCCAACAGCAACAGTTTGAGATTTGCTCCTTCTGATCCCGAGTTCCAAGTCCCAGAGAAATACTTTGATTCAAGTAAATGCCTCTCCTTGGCCCAATCCCCAAGAACATCCCATTCAAATCACAAGGTTAGAGAGAAAGAAGAAACACATTCCCCAGAAGAGTCTTTTGGGCAGACAAAGCAATAGTGTTGATGAACAGTAATGGCTGATGGCAAGATGGTGGTCTAGGGTCTTGGATCTGAAGCATCTTCTGGATTCTAGACAAATCACAGGTGCAAAAAATTAAAAATTTTGAGTGACCACTTTATGCCAGGATATTTTACGTATTATTTCACTCAACTCCTGTATCAATTCTTAGACTAGGTAAGCAGCATACTCACATTGTATGCACGAAGTAATTGGGAAACTCAGAAGGGTTCCAACTTATAGCAATCACACGTAAGGAGTAGGTTTATCTGGCTCCAAATCTTAGGTTCTTTCTGCCTTTCTGGGTTTCCAGAGGCCAGGGGCCCCTCCTGTGTGGTACAGCATATTCCCCTAGTTTGATTTTATTGAGTCAGTGTTCGCTTGTAAGCTCAGCGCAATATGAAAAGACACACGAGTCTAGGGCTCTACCCCTCCCTATTCTTTCTGTGAAAAAGTCAGTCTTTCTCAGCATCTGTCAAATAAAAGAAGGCAGCCCCTCCTTCCCTCTATTCCCTCCAAGTAGTGGAATTCTTACTTTGCATATTCATGAAATCAAAAAGAGGGTCGTGTTTTAAAATGATGAAAGCCATGTTAATCCCACGACCTTAGTGAGTAATACTCTCATGGAAAGAGAGAGTAGAAGTGGAACCGGACCAACTGGGGGTCCCTCTGCCAGAATGCAGTAGCTGGGGGTAATTGGTAGCACTCTACACGTCTCCAAGCCCCAGGTTTCTTTTTTTTTTTTATTTTTTTTAAAGATTTTTTATTTATTTATTTGACAGAGATAGAGACAGCCAGCGAGAGAGGGAACACAAGCAGGGGGAGTGGGAGAGGAAGAAGCAGGCTCATAGAGGAGGAGCCTGACGTGGGGCTTGATCCCATAACGTCGGGATCACGCCCTAAGCCGAAGGCACACGCTTAACCGCTGTGCCACCCAGGCGCCCCAAGCCCCAGGTTTCTAATTAACAATGAGAATAAACTAAATATCATTATCCTAGAATTGATGTGGATTTTCATTCAGAGACTCTTGTGAACTAATTTCTTTCTTTCTTTCTTTCTTTCTTTCTTTCTTTCTTTCTCTCTCTCTCTCTCTTTTTTTTTTTTTTGCATATAGTATTTCTGATTGATTTTATTTACGTAGCATTAAATAGCATGGGCAGTGTTGCATGCCCATATGAAGCTCCGGGTTGTTCATTTCAAGTGAATTTCCTCTGAAGGGAATGATAGTGGGTGGCTGTGTGGGTTTCCAGCAGATATCCTGTATGCAAAATCTTTTCATGCACAGATTGCTAGAAAGTCCGAGGTGTACATACGAAGCAAGTGACATAGGATTGGGACTGCAAAGGTCATTGCTTGTGGTTAGGGAAAAAGAAGTTGAAGATTAGAAACGGTCATCCAGGGGCGCCTGGGTGGCACAGTGGTTGGGCGTCTGCCTTCGGCTCAGGGCGTGATCCCGGCGTTCTGGGATCGAGCCCCACATCAGGCTCCTCCGCTGTGAGCCTGCTTCTTCCTCTCCCACTCCCCCTGCTTGTGTTCCCTCTCTCGCTGGCTGTCTCTATCTCTGTCAAATAAATAAATAAAAATCTTAAAAAAAAAAAAAGAAATGGTCATCCAAAGAAAGTAATGCCCAATGAGTGCCTAGTAATAGTACCAGGAAGGATGAACTGAACAATTACACTAGGCTGGTGTCCTT
Organism: Ailuropoda melanoleuca; assembly: GCF_002007445.2. Classification (NCBI taxonomy): domain Eukaryota; kingdom Metazoa; phylum Chordata; class Mammalia; order Carnivora; family Ursidae; genus Ailuropoda; species Ailuropoda melanoleuca. The sequence goes on from NC_048226.1 coordinate 12,118,721, forward strand.
TTGAAATGGCACCTGTGATATCCGGGTGGAATAATGAACAATGTGGCCAAGCAGGCACTTTAATTTTACCAGGATTGACCTTGCTTTGGAAAGGCATGGGAAAATGTTATCCAAACGCACAAAATACTATTTAAGTTGCCAAGACACTAGAAGAATAACTATACACCCATCCCAACGAGACAGATGTTGCAGTGGTGAAAATTATATTCTGAATCCATCTTGTTTTGTTGTCGCTTCCCTTGCCAACTTGGAAATAATACAGGATTCCAAGGTTAATTTACAGGAGGTGAAGTCAAAGAGAAAGGTGGTATAGATAGCAGGAAGTCTACAGGATCTGAATTCAAACAGAATGTCTATGAATTTTGCTGAGCTCCTGGTTTAAGACATGGAGGGAGGCCAACATTCCGTGTTTTTATAGCTGAAAATAAGATACAAGTGGCAAATTTCATTGCTGACTAGCTAGGGTAAAACAGCAATAGAGAACATTTAGTAAATATTTACTATTGTCAGGAACCACTTTAAACACTTTGCATGTATTCTTTGACCCTGGTGATGATGCTTGCAGCTCTTATGTTACAGATGAAGAAAAAACAAACACAGGTTAGTTAGGCTAGCCTCCTGAGGTCACACAGCTAGAGAACACTGGGGCAGCAGTCAAACCCACACAGCCTTCTGCAAAGCCCTGGATCCTTCCCCAAGAACATTGGCTAGAGGGATGGACAGGATGCTGAACAGGACTGAGGAAGTGTTTGACCTTCCCCAACGATTACAGGTCAGTGACATACGTCAAGCGCTTAGCTGTGCTGGCACATCGTAGACACATTAAAAAAAAAAAAAAAAAGGTGGGGGAAAGCCAGTTCCATCCCTCCTTTCTCTCCCAGTAAAAATCAACAATAATCCCGAAAACTTCAGAAAGTCCTTCCCAATCTTGGAAGCGGCCTTCCGCAGGCAAACAACTATAAAACCTCCACATGAAACAAACGTTTTGCTTTATAAAGGTGAATTCAATTTGACCTTTGAAGTATGAAAAGTCAGTGGAAGCCAAGGAGCAGAGGATCTCAGACAGCAACACGCGAGGGAGCTGGGCCGGTGGGGCGAGGGTGGAAGGAGAGCCCGCTGCGTAGCCTGCGGGGCGAGGCTGCGACGGAGGCCAGAGGCCGGGGTGCCGGAGTCAGATCCGGCCGCATGGACTACTGCGCCTCCGGGAAACAGACATGGGAATTCGCTAGTGGCTGCACATCTGGAAAACGAAGCCCCAGGATGAATTATGCACGGATTATCTTGCACTTGCCCAGGAATTTCTGTTTATTCACAGTTGAGGCTCATAAAGAAGAAAACCTGTTTCACACCTGGCATTTAATTTAGGAGGGATTGCTTCTCGAGCTAAAGGGAAAGCCATCTGAACTACGCTGTCCTGGCTTTGCCTTGGGGCTCCAGCAGCCAAGCAAGGAGCACCTGGGGCATCATTCTGCAGTGCGCCCTGTAAGGGTCTGTGTCTGGGTGGGGGTAGGGAGGTGAGGGGAGGGCGGTGGTGTGTATGCACAAAACCGCTCCTATGTGTGGGGACACCAGACACAGCCCACGGGGGAGGGACCCAAAGCACATCTGGTCCAATCGCTCAGCTTCTTTCTTTTTCCCAATTAGCTTCATAAACGTCCCCAGGAACTCAGGAACCCCTCTGAGCTACACATCCCAGGGAACTCCCCCAGCGCGCCTTTAATTTCATTTGGAATTCGTGTCACGCTTCGGGTTTGCTAAGTGTGAAAAGTCCAAGGAGAAACCAGTCTATTCTATTAGCCCCAAAGCAAGGGTCTATTGTGTACGGCCACGGGTGTATCTTCATTGAGCACGGCTTTGGGATTTTTAAATTAAGTTCTTCCTGCTAAAGAAGCTTCTCTTTCTCCAGTCGAGTCCGGGCTCTTTGTAAGAAAACTGGAAATGTTCCTTGGCATTTGTAGCACGCAGATATTCACATTTTTAAAGACACTCCTTAATCAAACCGGGTGGTTGTTGGCTACGCCCATGGTCCCGGGGAGGGATGGGACACAGGACACTTATATATCACTTGCAAAGGGAGCTTGCAGAGCAAGTGATGTGGAAATTATGTTCTTGATTAGGAAACTGGTTCTACCTTGCAAAAGGTTGATTGGAATACTGGTTTCAAATCAGTGTTTAATCATATCTACAGGGAGTGTCCGGAACAAAGTAAAATAAAACAAAAATTCTTTTTTTGTATGTTAATGGGACAGGCAAAGGCTCTGATTGGTTCAACCTTGTTCTTCTTTATATGACCCTCCCTCTAGGAGTCCAACAACAGCTACTACATTTAGTAAATATTCCAAAGTCTATGATATTCTTACATACTCACTCACCCTCTCATTGGTCCTCGCTGCTTTATACTTGTAGCATAATCAGGGAACATAACGGTAGTTAAGAATTTATTACTTATAGATGTAATTGACTTAAAGGGTAAGGAATGGTATCATTCTTATTCATAGGAAACTGCTCTTTTTAAAAAATCGCTCTTCCATGGACAGAGACTGGGGAGGGCAGGAGAAATTAAGAGAAGATGGCATTTTCAAATCTTGACTTCTCCTGTATGGCTAGCAAGCAGGATCCCCAGAGAAACCTCTTTTGCTAAATGTTGTGCGTTTAACAAAACTGACAAGCTTCTGAGAATGCCAAGTCGTCCATGAGGTGTATAGATAAGAACATGCCTCCAGCTCTTCTGGCTCTTTCTCCACATCTTGCCCACAATAAAATGTGATCTGAAACCGTGTTGGGCATTCATTTGATTATAGCCCCCATTCTACACATGAGGAAATGGAGACCAACGGTACACATCTTCCCAAAAGAAGAAAGGACATTTATATAAACTTGTTATTTTCACATTTCCTTCCTCTAGGTCAGAAAGAATGGATTGAGGGGCGCCTGGGTGGCTCAGTCGTTAAGCGTCTGCCTTTGGCTCAGGGCGTGATCCCAGGATCCTGGGATCGAGCCCTACATCGGGCTTCCTGCTCTGGTGGGAAGCCTGCTTCTTCCTCTCCCACTCCCCCTGCTTGTGTTCCCTCTCTCACTCTCTCTCTGTCAAATAAGTAAATAACATCTTTAAAAAAAAAAGAAAGAAAGGAAGAAAGAAAGAAAGAATTTATTAAAAGGAACACATCACCAATGTTCAAAACAAAACGAAAGAAAATGATTAAAATAAAAGGCTTCCATCTTGACAGAATTCTTACAGACCATCTGGTTGTGATTTGGTGCAGTGGGTCTGATAGAAGCTCCAATCCACCACTACTTGACCTTGGAATCATGGGTCATGAGCCAATCCGCTATGGCCAGAGACTGGGCTTGGCTCTTTCATAGATTCCATCCAGTAGTAATTTCAGCATCTTTATGAAATAGGGATTATAATCCCATTTTTTTTTCAAATAAGGAAGCAGAAGGTTAGTGGTTTTTTGGTTTGTTTTTGTTTTACAAGACTCTCCCAAAGGCAAATTAGCCAATTAGTAATAAGGAAGGACCATAGGGAGCCCGGATGGCGTAGTCAATTCAGTGTCTGACTCTTGGTTTCAGCTCAGGTCATGATCTCAGGGTCATAAGATTGAGCCCCGCGTGTGTGTGTTGGGCGGGGGGGGGGCGGTCCACGCTCAGCAGGGAGTCTGCTTGTGGATTCTCTCTCTCCCTTTCCTTCTGTTCCTCCCTGACTCATTCTCTCTCTCTTTCTCAAATAAATAAATAAATCATTAAAAAAAAAAAGGATGGGCCAGGACTGCTGAAATGGGACTAAAATCAAGTTTCTGCCCAGGAGAAAAAAATTATTAAACAGTTTCTTTGTGCTGGGTCCTGGTCTGTGCTAGTCCAGTACTTATGCTGTGCCATACTGTTTTATCAAGTATCGCTAAGCGTAGCTAGCTTTGTGTAAAAGAACAGCCTTGAGATGAGATGATGATTGTTGCTAGAATTTGTCAGCTCCTAATCTCATGAGCGGGTGACATGAAAAAGTGGTCTCTTGTCTTGCTCCATCCTAAATAATGGTTCTCCATGTTCTTAAGCAAATAGAAATCTCCAAATATAAACCCTTACAGCACAAAAAAATGTCTTGGAATATTCCATATATTGTTAGGATGTAAAAAATATTCATCATCACAATACATAGTTTGATTAAAGATGGCTTTATGACAAGAGACACTTTCTTTACCAATTGCCTCCTGTCTGTCTTGCTAGAGATGCTTCCCATCGTATTACCTATGTGCATTTGACCATATGAATCTCCCTTTTGGTCTCTGCTTACTTATTTGAATCTGCTTATTCTTGTCTCGGCGTGGAATTTCTTCCATTTCCAGCTTTTCCACGACCTCAAACCCTCCTTTCTTGTGAGCTTCCACGAAAATTCCTTTTTCTCCCCAAAGTTCTCCTCGATTTTTTGATAGAGAATGAGGAAGGGAAAGGCCACATCGATTAATCTCCAACTCTGTACCAGGAACTGTGCTAGGCATATGCATGTCTTATGTCATCAAATTCTCCCCCAATTCTAAGTGGTATATATGAAAAGCATGAAGGGAAAAGGAAGGAACGTCGTAGGAAGTTCAGAACCAACATTATTCAAATCACAAAGGTTTTAAATTAGAAAATATTCAGATGGGGGCACCTGGGTGGTGCAGTCGTTGAGCGTCTGCCTTCAGCTCAGGGCATGATCCCGGCATTATGGGATCGAGCCCTGCATCAGGCTCCCTGCTCTGCTGGGAGCCTGCTTCTTCCTCTCCCACTCCCCCTGCTTATGTTCCCTCTCTCACTGCTGTCTCTCTGTCAAATAAATAAAATCTTTAAAAAAAAAAAAAAGAAAATATTCAAATGACAAAAGTGAATGTTCAGAACTAAAAATATTCTAATTACAAAGGTTCCAAGTTGATAACATAAAGACATATTCTTTTTATGGGTGATGAGGCATCTGGTTTAAACACATTTGCTAATTCTCCTTGTTCCATGTTGCAATGCCAGTGACAAACATCTGGCCACCTAGATACTCAGACACAATCAAGACTCAGGCTGAGCTGTGTCTATCTCCGGGATGAATTTATCTTCTTTTGGAATATAAAACTCTTCTAATATTATATTTATATCCCTAACTCAAGGTCATTCATTCTTACAAAATCCAAAGAAATAATATCATTCTGGCAGGTAGTTCATTCTACGGCTAACAAAGAGATGCTTTGAAAGCGTTATGGAGTTATTAAAAGATTATCGTGTGATGGGGCATGGCGAGGTGGTTTGGGAAATGTTGGGTGCAGAAGGCACAGTTCTGATTTCTCTCACAGAGTGGGTTTTGAAGAGTGGGCAGGGCAGAATAGATTGGTTGGCTAACTTGATAAACTTAGAAATTTGTGATTCTTTCTCAGAGTCCATAGTCTCTCATGCTTCATTCCCCCTTCTGATTACCCCCCCCTTCTTTATCCCTTTCTTCTCCTACCGATCTTCCTATCTTATGTTAAATAGATGAGAGAAACCATATGATAATTGTCTTTCTCTGCTTGACTTATTTCATTTAGCTGAGGGCTTCAGAGGTGAGAGGGGTGGGGGAATGGGATAGACCGGTGATGGGTAGTAAGGAGGGCACGTATTGCATGGTGCACTGGGTGTTATACGCATCAAATGAAGCATCGAACTTTACATAAAAAAAAATTAAAATTAAAAAAATAAATAAATAAAAGAAATTTATGATTCTTAATAGGGCTGTCTGTGCTGGAGAAGAGTATCTAAAAAAAACAAGACCATAGCATGCAAAAGGGAGAAATGTTTCCAGGCTAATCACCTAGCCCCACCTCACCCTCATTGGTCTTTCCCTTGAGTTCACAGCAGTGTTCTCTCTTTACTCATTTTAGAGCAGAAGGGAATCACAGCCACTGTCTAAATGGAGGTATGGGTCCTGCTCAGTTCCATCCATCCATGCTAGACTGTTATACAACATAACACAGTGTGTGTGAAAGTTAAGTGTATCCACCTGTTTTGCTGAGTGACCATGGGAAATACTTTGTACATGTGCTTTGGGAGGGGAAAAAAAAAAAGGAAAGACATTTATCTTAGCTTTCTGCTTCCTATGATGACCTGAGGCTTTCATTTTAATAAGGAATTCCTCTCTTGGCAGAGAAGGAAAACAGATGGTATATCTTTAAGTACATAATGTATGCTTCCTCCACATTATTTTTGGAGAGCATAAAGTATGATTAAGGGAAGTGAACTCATGCTGTGAAAGGCAGGCATTGCAGTTGGGTGCCGGGGATAGCTTCCATATGCACAAGGTGATGGGTTTTCCTGATTGCCACTGCCGTCCTCATCCTCTCAGGATTTGTAAGAACAACTGTTACTCAAAGAGAAACCATATGCTTCTAGTTCATGAATGACGAGTTTGTATAACCTATATGGGTTATCCAAGAACCGTGATTAAAGATAAGATGTCACTAATATACTTCTAGATGATTCTGGCAAACTCATTAGCAAAGTTCTTATAGAAGCTGCTTAGGAAGTAATCCTCACATTCATTCTTACTCCGAATGTAAGGTTACTGCTGTTAAATCAATTGGTTGAAAAATGCTTTTCGGCAGACAGACATCGAAGAGCATCCTTATAGCATTATGCGACAAGGATGAACCTTTCCCAAAGGTAATTGTGAATTTTCAGGAAAATGCCATACAGGATTTCAACAAATATATATTCAGCAGGATATCAGGTAGAGTCCTATGGCCCCTAGTCAGCAAAAGCCCAACGCAGAATTGCATAAACAATAGGGACCTGGTTGGCTCACACACCTGGAGATCCGGAAGTGGGGGTCCTGGCATGACCCTCACCTACAGGTTCTGGTCCAGTTTCTCTGTACTTCTCTTGGCCGTGCCCTCCTCCGTGTATCCACATCAGCCTCAAGCTGAGCACAAAGGCTGCAGCGTTTTCCAGTTCATATTTGTGCATTTGGATGGTGAGAGCATTGGAGAAAGAGTAACTTCTGGAAAACCTCTCAGACAAGTAAAGAAAAAACATCACCAACAAATGTGTCCTCACCTCCCGCCTGACTGCTATTCTCTCCCTTTCAGAGCATGTGGCATTCTATGAAGTTTCCTTTTGTTTCAGAGACTGAGAACCAAAGTTCATACTCAACCCCTTGTCACTGGATTAAGAAGAGATTTATAACATTTATGGGCCACTTTTCACAGAGCAAATAGTGGATCTGTCTACCGCAGCAAGTCTAGCCTGACTGTTCAGGCAGGCACATGAAGCCCCTGAAGAATTCTTTCCTGCCCTTTCTGTTTGGTGTTCCCAGGTCTCACTTCTGGAAGGCTGTGACAGAGAGGAATTAGAGCATCGAGTTCACTGATCAAAAAACATCCAACTTCCAAGGCTGCACCCAGTTTCATTGTGTGTGTGTATTTTGATACACACATCTGGTAAATTCTGATGACAGGACTGTCACAACACTACTTGCAGACTATGTTCCTTTAATTAATTTAGAGGATTTCGGGGCACCTGGGTGGCTCAGTCATTGAGCGTCTGCCTTCTGCTCAGGGAGTGAACCCAGGGTCCTGGGATCGAGCCCTGCATTGGGCTCCCTGCTCCGCTGGGAGCCTGCTTCTCCCTCTGCCACTTTCCCTGCTTGTGTTCCCTCTCTCACTGGCTGTCTCTCTCTCTCTGTCAAATGAAAAAAAAAATCTAAAAAATTTAGAGGATATCCTAAGTCTATCTTTTTGAAATTGAGGTACAATTTACTCACGGTGACGTGCAAAAACATGAAACACGTGGTTTGTTATATTTCTGTGTGTTTGTTTTCACTGAGGCCAAACTGACATACAGTGACACATACAGATCTTCAGTAGAATTTGATAGATTTCGATAAATTAAGGCTGTGTGTCAATGATACCCCGGAACCCAGTATTTTTAAAATTCCATCTACCCTGCAAGTGCCTCAATCCATCCCCATGCCACGGAGGCCACCACTGTGGTGAATTCTGTCAAGATAAAGTTTCATTTGTTCCTGATTTTCCTACAAATGGAACGATACACTTTACACTCTTCTATGTTTGATTTCTTCCACTCAACATGATGATTTTGAGGTCTGTCCTTATTGTCACCTGCCTCAGTACTTCATTTTTTATTGCTGAATGATACGCCGTTGTATGATTACACTACAATGTGGTTACACCTTCTCCTTCCAAAGGGCATATGGGTGGTTTTAGTTTTTGACCAGGGCACATCGGACTGTTGTCCCCAGTTATGGAAACTGCCATGTGTCTCTCTTGCCTGAGAAAGGCTTCTCCTTTGGATTCCTTGCAATTTCCTTTGTTCCTCATCTTTTAATGGTTCCTATGGGAAACTGTCTCCTCCTAGTTTCTGTTGCTCCCATGGAAATAAGAGACCTTTGCTTTCTTTACATCCTAACCGTAAATGGAATTTCTCTGTAAGCTTTGGTGTTTGTCCTTGGAAGGGGTATGTGTGTGCACATTGTTATGTACGTGTGCATAGTTGTGTGTGTGTGTGTGTGTGTGTGTACTGTTTCCAGGAATTAGCAAAAGGAACCTATGCATGTGCCTTTTTTCCAGAAGTTAAAAGGAGGAAACTGAAGGAGCTCCCGAAGACCGCACAAAGGCGATATATGTCCCTATTACAGTAGTGGAGAAAACGTAACCCTGGACCATGAACATTTTCCTGGAAGGTGCTGCTGGACTTGGAGTGCTAATGCATTTCTCATGGCCAACCTTCTGCACATTTTATTAAAACAAGCTGAATAATTCGCAATTGGGGAAATATATTTGAGGGAATTTTAGAGCCTCAGATTCCCTGATTAGAAGGGTAAACCCCAGAAAAACGTCTCTCTGGATAGGGGCTGAATCTTTGCTAAAGGAGGTAAGAAATCTTAGTTAAAATTTGAAAAGCATGGTTCTCCATGAGAGGGTGCGTAAGGATAGATTTCAACACGGAAATGCAATGCACGTGTCTGGGGCGGGGGGATATAAACAGGCTTCTAATAAAATGCTTAAGTGTCATCCCCTCTTGATCTTTCTAGTTATTTCCAGTCTTACGATAAATTATGTAAGTTGTATACAGTTTTGGATTAGTGGCACTTGGGAGAAAGGATCCAAGGAATGAGGACCCAAGTGCTTTTCAGGGAAAGGTAAGAACTGGTTTATGGGAAGATGGATATGAAGGTCTAGAAAAGCCCAGTGTGAAGCCAGACCAGCCAAGCAGAGGAGGAAGAAGAAATGAGACCCCCCCACCCCCGCCATCCCCAGAGGTGTGACAGGGAAAGGGCCTCTGGGGAACATTAATGCTCATGTGTGGCCACCTATTTGAGGAGAGTTCATTTTCAAAACTAGTTCGTAGATTTTCTTTTTCTGGATGAAAAAGTGAACTCACCAGAACCACCCATGTCCTTACCTATAGTTACAGTCATAGTTTTATTTAATACCCAACAGCAATGAAATAAGCTTTGCTACATCTCTTTTAAAGTTTAAAAAAACCAGTTTTTGAAGTAGAGAAGGGGTAAGAAAAGTAATATTCATTGTAATACGAAAAGTAGTATTTGCTGACTGCAGGCCCTAGGTTTAGAAAGAAAAGGAGGCTGAAGAGAGCAGAGAGATTAGCTGCCCTGGTGGAGGATACCTTTCCTTCGCTTCGTGCCCAGGACGGCACCTGGAACAGGATATTTGTGAGTAAATGCACGAGTGCCTTGCCTGAAGCCACATCACGACAGATGGAGAATTTATTCTCTGCTGCTTCTGTGAACGGTGCACTTTTCACTTCTTACAACTGCTCTCACCTTCCTCATTCCTCCCTGAATCCGGTTGAGGTGGGCGTAGGATGGGGAGTGGTGTTAGGGGTCAGAAGCACTAACTTGATAATGGGACGTATCTCGATCTCTTCAAGTTCACACAGGACTCAACATCTTCAAGGTTCACACAATGCCATCCAGATAACCCAGTCACCCTTTGGAGACTCAGCCTTTCAAATTTTGTCCCCTTTTCACTGTTTACCAAAGAAAACCTCAGGCTGCGTGGAAGGGTGGGTACACTTGACCTCATGGGAGTGATGGAAAGGCTGTCCAAGTTCTACGTGGATGGGCCCAGCACTGTTCTCCGGACCTGCTGGTCTCTGAGGTGTTGTCCTTCATCAGCCTGGTCCTTTATCCTTCCGTCACTGGTGCTGTGAACATCCCAGATGGAATGGGGGCAGGACTGCATTGCATCATACTACATTACGTTGGCCCTGCCCTGTATACTCTGGATTTAATACACCCTAATGGCTACAGAGACTCATACAGGATATAGCTCTGATGAACCCTTATAATCAGCAATGTGGTTTCTATTACACGAAATAACCACTCACATAAGCCAAAAAGTACATAAGCCAAGACTTTTAATAGTCACTTGGAGCTGTCCCACTCTCGATCATCCACCGTTCACAGGCTAATTAGACCTTCGGCAGTGGCCATGTGATTCTGAAGGGAAGTACTGTGACTTTACACAGACCCTAACTCGTTTCCACCCCATCCGGGATTCTGGCCAGAGAGGGCATGAGGACCGAGGACCTCTTGGTCTGTCTCACTTCTGTCTCTCTTCCTTTTCAGCGGGGGCAGAGTTTCTACTTCTTTCTTCCAGTCTATTCAGAAGGACTCTGAAATGCTGTGTTCTTTAGGGCAGGAGGTGTCATGGTCTCTCTTTCCCAGGTGTATCATCTGAGTACTCCACACTACTTGTTCACATGAAACCAAAGGGCAACCAGGAATGAGGGTGTCTCAGGATTCGATGCAGTGGCTGAATGTCCTCAAAGTATTATCCCCATTACAAAATAGTCGTAGAGGGCAACAAGCACAACTGTGTTGTTTTTCCACTTAAGATCCATTAGTAAAGGATATCCTTAGGAAAGGTATTTTTGAATACCCCTTGAATCAGACTTAATCTCACCTCAGATATATTTGTGGCTCCAGGGGGCTGAGGTTGCTTCTTCTTTATTTGCTTTAGGCTTTCATTAGATAATAAAAAACAAAAATGCCCGTAAAAAGGTTAACTTTATGGAAGGTTCTAGAAATAGTCACTGGGCCTACAGCCAATGCCTACTTAATGCCTTCATAGACATTCTGAAAGCTGACATTTTTGTGTGAATCTGTCCTCAGCATAAACCAATTCCTTTTTTATTTCTTTCATATGTTAGCAAGCAGTTCTATGTGTGCTAACCGTTCAGATGGATGAGTAATCCTTTCAAATGGCAACAGCATCCCCAGGGACATCTTGAGGCACATCCCAGAGCAGGTTACTGATGGGAATGATTTTAGATTACTCATGCCAACTTCAGAGAGGTCTACCAGCTGCTAACAGCAGTGAACCATTAGTTTTAAGTGTTACTGGTTGATTTTAAATCTGAGATCCTCTCTGTGTGACAAAACTCTTGCAAACCGAGACTGCCCTGTTCCATTGGTTCTGACCTGCCAGAAAAGAATCCATGCAGACAAAAGCCAGAGGCACATGGAGACTAAAAAGAAAGTGTTTCTACATCTCATTTTAGTTCAATTTTAACTCTTGATTTAATGGCTCTAATTTCCAAAATACTGACAGCCAAGTACTCATGACCCTTTTATGGAAGCATATGTGTGAAACCATCAAGGTTAAAAAACCCCAAAACTACTATCGTCCCTCCAAATTAGAGCCAACTCAATGTGATTACCTTACTTGAATAGTTTTTCACTGCTGTTGCTCTAAACCAGTGGTTTTCATCTTGGCTATATACTGAAATCATCTGGGATGCTTTAAAAAAATATGGATGCCTGGTTCTAATCCAAGAGATTCTGATTTAATTGTCCAAGGGTGTGGCTTACGCAGCAGGAGTTTTAAAAGTTTTCCAGGTGATTATAATATGCTGTCAAGGCTGAGACTCACTGCTGTAAGCAGTAACAGGTGCTTAAATAGTGGGGTGTAGGCTGTGAGGGGAGAGGTGCTTAGCTGCCCATTAGCTGTACCTACCTGCTGAAGGTTGAAAAGGCATAACCTTGGTCCTAAATAGGGTCGTCAACCCTTTGGGTTTGCCTGAGACTGTCCAGGTTTTAGCACTGAAAGCCCTATATCCCATGCAAGCCAAGACTAGGGTCGTCTGAGTCATAAAGCCTGCTGGGAGCCCTGCAGAGGAAGCAGGAGGGGAAGATGTTGGTCCAGAGCAAAGGAGAATATAAACAGTGGACATAGAAAGGACAGCCCTTTGCCGGGAGGAACCCAGAGCTCACCTGGTCTGGACCAGCCAATAACAATGTCAAAGAGGTCAAAGCTCAGGGGAAAACCTTGGCAGCAGGACTTGTTGGCACTGCCAGTTCTTGCCGTTGGCATATGTCTTCACCTTGGATCCAACACAGCAGCCCCAGCTCTTCTGAGTGATGCCAGGGTGGAATCAGGTCCATCTGCCCCCCCAAGTTCATTGATCGCTACAGTCTTTGGTCTCGGTTCTCCAATCAGATGAATCTGCGTGGAGAATCCTGCTAGCTCAAAAACACCATTCCATCTCACCCCTCGAGGTCTGTGCTCACACGATCTTCTGTCTCCTCCCCACATCGTCGGGTGGGGGGGGAGAGCCTTCTTAAAAAGATTGACCCAGTACAGTATTTTCCAACCATTTTTATTCATTATTGTTCTCCCAAGGAGACTTTTAAGACATTTTTTCCCCTAATTGCCACCCCATAAAATTTTAATAGCACAAATGTGCTATATATCTGTTTATGTAATGAAATCCTTTGGAGGGTCACAAGCTATTGTAATATCTAAGAATTTTCTGCTTCTCCCTCCCCAAGAACCAATTTTTGCGGCCTTAGGGATTATACGGCCCCACTGAGAGTGAATGAACTAGTATTGTTCTCCCATAGAATTTTCTACTACCCTTTATCTTGCTCTCACTGTATCCAGTACAGTCTTCTATCCTAACATCTGTAATGTTTAATAACTCTTACTTGAAATTATTGCCTCCATTTGTAAGGGAAGAGACCAGTTCTAATTAAGGACATGGGGGTATGCATTTTCCTTTAGCCACTGGCAAATGCCTGTCACATGTTAGGTCTTCATTAAACATCTGGATGAAGAAAAGAATACGTGGCTCAGACTTCTCCAGTCCTCCCCATCCCATAATAACTGCTCTCCCCACAAACATCCCCTAATTCAAGTCTTCTGGACACGCTCTATGTCCTTCCCAAATGATCAGGGGAGTCCCCAGGGAATCTCTAACATTTGCTTAGAATCAAGTTTTCTGATTTGTTCAACTAGTTATGTCCTGCTCATTGTTCTCAGTTACTATGTTCTCTGTGGCACATTTTCTAAAGCGCAGGAGTGTCATTTAAAACTCCACAGAAGCAGAGACTTTCTCTGTCTAGCAATTCCTTTGTTTCAGAAAAAGTAGCAGAACTGGTTCTCTGGTTTCATAAATGTAAAGCAAATCAGTTTGTGCTGGGGCCTGAGCTGGCCAGTGAAGTCCTGCCTCCCTCCCCCTGCCCCAGTCTCCATACCCACTAATGCAGACAAGTTAGAGGCTGCAGAGGGAGATGGAGCAAATTAAGCTAGCAACACTATGACCTTCTGATGGCATGAGTTCAAGACCCAGAACCCTTCCTTGAGGCTCAAAGTAACTGAAATGAGGTCTGTGAGGTGAAGTTCACCAAGACAGTGGGCATGACTCTTCAGAAGGGCTGAAGCTATCAGTAGGTGGCTGCTTGAGGGTACAACAGTGATACAATGCTACAGTCCTCACCCGGCCACTGGGACCTGCTTGGGGAACATGGCTCTGAGTCTGACTGGAAGGAATGACCACTTAGTGCTGTCATAATTAAGACCCATGTCAAATGAGATGCTGAGCATCTATGGCCACTAAACACAGGTGGAGAGGGACCACCACAGTTGCCTCTGAGAAGCCAGAGTGGTAACATGGTGACAATGAGTGAACTCCGATTTTGGACTGCCCGTCCCCTTGGATGGAGGATTACATGAGCTTCTTAGGACTGATGTAACAAATTGTCACAAATTTGGTGGCTTAAAATATTTATTCTCCCCTAGTTCTGGAGACCAGAAGTCCAAACTAAGCAGGACCGCATTGCCTCTGGAGGTTCCATACTGGAAGAACCCATTCTTTGCCTCTTCCCGCTGTTAGAGGCTGTCAGGCAACTGCATCAACCTGACCACGCATGATCACATGGTCTCTCCTCATCCATGTATCTTCTCTTTCATCTGTCTCAAATATGTCTCTGCCTTCCTCTTGGAAGGACCCTTGTCATTCCATTCAGGACCCACTGGTTAATCCAGGATCATCCCCTGGCTGTAAATACCCTTTTTTGAAAGAAGAGAAAGTTCACAGGTTCCAGGGATGAGAACTTGGACAAATATTTTTTTGGGCCCACCATTCAATCTACCACAGGGATCAAAGCAAAGTTCTGAATAGCACAAGAAACTGTAACAGGAAGCCAAACCTCTAACTGCCCAAGCAGCCTAGCTTCTGCACTACAGTGCGTAATCAGGAAGATGACAAGGATACTGGAGACTATGTGGCTCCCCTGAGATTCTTCAGCTATCATAGGAGCCTGTAGCATGCACGCATGTGCATTACTGTATGTGCATATGCCTGTGTGTCTGGGAAGGGAAAGGGGAGCATGATGCATGTTATCAGCCAAAGTCTCAGCAGGAAACAGGTGGTGCATTCAAAGGATGACTGGACAGAGTCCAGTGAAGGGGTTCTATGGGATGTCAGCAAGGAGAAGGTATCAGCACAGATTTTGCCTAGACTGACAATGAATGAACCACAATTTTAAACTTCCTAGTCTCTTGTGGTTTGGGGATCAAAACCATGTCTGGCAAGAACAGAGCAAGCTTCATCCATGAGCCCTAACTTGAGATATCTGGATAGCCCAGCTATCAGGGTTGATCAACAGATCAACAAGGGATAGTAAGGCGCACTGGTTTAGCAAAAGAAGGATCTGGTGCCAAACTAGGGCAGAAGGGCAGAAGGGAGGGTGGTGTTCTCAGAAGTAACAAGAGCTTTAGCCAGTCCTGAGGCTAAATGACGTAATTAGAGGAAGAGAGGAAGAGTAGACCACTGAGGAAGGCCTAAGGTGATCAAAACCCTTTACCGCTTTCTTCTCCCATCCTTTCAGTCTGTAGGTACCTCCTTCTGGTTGCTGGTAGCTGGAGTCCATAGGTCAGGGTGCCTGCCTGGGGCACAGAGCGGGGCAGAGGAGGGCAGAGAATGATCAAGAAGGTACAAGGTCAATAACCCCAGAAGGCAAGACTGTTGGTAGGAAATCTGTTGGAGTGGATGGCTACAGATTGATTTATTTCGAATATGAAACATGGTGTGATATTTTTGGCAGATATAGTTGGTAAGATCTGGGGTTAGAAGTTGTATTTGTTTAAAGTATTCGTAGTCAGTCTGTAGGGCCCAGAAGGACAGGGATCATACGTGTCTTGTTCACTGCTATACCCCTTTCCCGGGGCACGATTCCAAGATATAGAAGGTACAGAAAAAAATGGAAAGAATCAAGCCCATCCTCACGTGCTTTGGGGGGAAATGAGGCTCTTTGTGTTTGGCTCCTTTTTTCCATTTACACGTTTGCAAACCCTCTTATATAAATTTACCTGAGCTATTCCTACTCTACTGATCACCTGACATATGGAGAGACAAGCCTGAGCCCTAAGAGCCATGACAGATGATTTCATGGACTGTACTGTCAGGAAGAGTCCATGATTAGGGCTATTAGATAACTGAGCTGAAGTTCAGGGTTTGGTTTCAGCGTTGAGGTGGGAGCAGGGATCTGGGACCCTGTGTTTGAAAGCCTGTACCCTAGGTGGAGATCAGAAAGGAAACAGAAGTCTTTATTCATTCAGACACCCTTATTCATAACACACACTTCCTGAGTATCAGCCTTGCACCAGAGACCATGACAGGTGCCTGGGACATAAAACCAACTAATACACATTCTCTGTCCTTAATTACTTGTGCTTGTATTGGGGTGGCAGGGAAAGTATTAATAAGCATACATACAGGGGCGCCTGGGTGGCTCAGTCATTAGGTGTCTGCCTTCGGCTCAGGGCGTGATCCCAGCGTTCTGGGATTGAGCCCCACATCGGGCTCCTTTGCTGGGAGCCTGCTTCTTCCTCTCCCACTCCCCCTGCTTGTGTTCCCTCTTTCGCTGGCTGTCTCTCTGTCAAAAAAATGAATAAAATCTTTAAAAAAAATAAGCGTACATACATATAAATATATATACACACACATACATATACATATATATGCATATTTCTATATATTTGTGTATATATATATATATATAGAGAGAGAGAGAGAGAGAGAGAGAGAGGTAAATGGTGCTCCGGGCGGGAGAAATGCTAATTTTTTCACTGCCTGGCTGTGGTACGAGAGGGCCAGCAAGTTTTGACAGATGGATATGGCGGTCCCTGAAGTCAGTATGGCAAGCTGAGTGCAAACTTTCTGAGTCAGGGATGGGGAGGTCAGCTGGACACATGAAAGGGGCACACTGGTGATGATACTGTTTTCCGGAAATTATACATCTTAGTTTGTCCAGGATGCTATGCTAGAACCCCACAGACCAGGGGCTTAAACAGCAAGTACTTATTTCTCGCCATCCTGAAGACTGAGAAATCGGAGATAAGGGTGCCAGCATGGTAGGGTTCTAGAGAAGGGAATTTCTAGTTTGCGGATAGTCACCTTCTCGCTGTGTCCTCATGTGGCAGGTCATAGAGAAAGGAAGCGAGTGCTCTCCTGTCTCTTCTGATGAGGGCACCCCTGCCATTATAAGGGCTTTGCCCTCATGATGTAATTACTTCCAAACACTATCATATTGGAAATTAGGGTTTTAACATGTGTACTTTGCAGGGAAACATTCAGTCCATAGTACTATCAGAAGTGCCCTATGGCCCAAAGGAGCAGATTAGGGTCCTTGAATGCCATGCATAGGAGTACATGCCAAGATTCACTGAAGCAAGGAGGACCTGAGGTCCTGTGTGATATTCCATGGACTCCAAAACACTCAGGTTGGAAGCGTCTGGAGAGCATGGGTGATGTTGGCCTTATCTCCACGTGTGCCTCAGTAACAGCAGCCTAAAGTCCTTATAGTGGGCATGTAGCCCCAGGGTCCAGTCTCAGGTAAGGGCACTAAGGATGGACATAGCTGATCTTTTTATGCCCCCACTCCTCAGAGGCTGGGGAAGTGAAAATCACATATATAATTGGCAGGGTCATGAGGGTCTCTTCCATCTTCAGCTGTTCAGATTGACCCCCTTAAGTGGCAGATTCTGAGAGAGAGTTATAGGCTAACAGGGAGGAGGCTGAAGGGACCCATAGTCAATGAGGCAGACTGAACTTCTGGGGGAAATTCTCTTTTTCATTTGAAGCACATGGAAAAACTAAAAAATAAAATAAAATAAAAATTGTTAAATATATACCAAAGTTTAAACCCTCTACAAAAGGCAATCCCCAAGAACAAGAATTGGAGACACAACTTGGAGTCAATGATGTGTAGAAATGGAAGCCAACGGTCTCATGGGGGGGCTCAGGGAATGGGACAGGCCTGAACAGCACGGGGGGGGGGTGGGCGCCCTGCTGCCCAGGGTGAGGACTCCTGTCCTTGGCAAAGAAACATGCCTGCCTCCCAAGGCCCAGGGTGGAAAAAGAGGCAGCCTGGCCAGGACCATAAGTAGGTGTGAATTTTGAATTCAGGCTACTAATGTGGTATGGTGACCCAAGCCAAAAATATTAAAACAAAAGCTCTTGTTTTAATGGAAGGTATAGGGCCCCTGGCTGGGATATATTCAAAACTGCCCGCTAGTTATGCTAGCCCAATTCAGGTTTAATAGACTAATACAGGAGGCAGGAGATAAAGATCAATAACTAGCAACTTAGAAGCATGGAACCTGCAATGGGAGGAGGAAAATCATGACATTTTTAGATAATGAAATTTAATCTCTGAAAGAGGGAAATTCAACATGAAAGAGTGGCAAAAAAAAAAAAACCAAATAAATTGTTAAATATAAGTTAGCATTGCTTGGTTATGAAAACTAATAATGACTTTTGAGAAACGAAAACAAGGTGAGTCTACAACGATAATGAACAAAGCATGGGAAATGGGCAACATCAGAATCAAATCTATTATTGCTGACAAGAAACACTCTGGGAAGCAATCTGAAGGTTTTGGGGGGCGGGCGGATGGGTTAGCCCGGTGATGGGTGTTAAGGAGGGCACGTATTGCATGGAGCACTGGGTGTTATACATGAACAATAAATCATGAAACACTACATCAAAAACTAATGATGTACTGTATGGTCACTAACATATCATAATAAACTAAAAAAAAATACTCAAAGTAAAATAACATAGACAGTTGAAAATATCATGGTAGAAAACTACATACTAAACAAACACTAATCAAAAAAAGCTGGTATAGCAATAGTATTAGATTAATAAATTTGATTATAATAAATATTAGATTATATTAGATAAATTACATTAGTAAATATTAGAATAAAAAATTGATTGAAGGTAAAGAGCATTGAATGGTATGAATAAGGATAAAGTTTTTATAGTAAGATAAAAGTAATGATCATGACAGAGATATAGAAAATAGGAAATTGCTTGCATCTAAAAATATAGCTTGAAAATAAGTAGTGAAAAAAAACAACTATAGAATTACATGGTGAAATTGACGGATCCACAATTCCAAAAGTACATTTCAATTCACAACTCTTCGAAACTGACAGAAAAAAAAATTAGTAGGGTGGTAAAAAAATTTGAAAAGACTTCTAATGACTGTTCCTGCGCATTTGTATAGATCTAAATATCAATTTATAATATACATACATATATGTGTGTATCTATAAAATATGTTGTTTGTGTGTTATAGATGCTATATAACACACATAAATATATTAGTATATAACTATGCATATTTATATATAAATGCACAAACATATAATTTATATACATAAATATAGTTTCTAACCAACAAATAAAAACCACACTCTGTTCAAGTCCATATGTAGCTTTAAAAAAAAAGATTGACTATATATTATGCCATAAAGGAAAGTTTGATAAACCAAAGTATCAATATATACACATGATATGCTCTATTCACAATTTTGTTAATTAGAAATAAACAATAGAGATGCCTGGGTGGCTCAGTCGGTTAGGCGTCTGCCTTCAGCTCAGGTCACGATCCTAGTGTCCTGGAATTTATCCCTGCATCTGGCTCCTCACTCAGCCAGGAGTCTGCTTCTCCCTCTGCCCGCTGCTTCCCCATTTATGTTCTCTCTCTCTCTCCCCCTCTGACAAATAAAGAAAATCTTAAAAAAAGAAATAAACAATAAAATCATAGTTAAAAGGCTTTTAAAAAGATACCTGAGATACACACACACACAAATCCCCCCTAAAATTCTAAAAATTTGTTAGAAAATATGAAAAAAGGCCTATTATGTTTTGAGATAGGAAAAGCATTCTTAGACAAGACAAAACAAACCCAAGCTATGAATTAAAAGATAAATAAGTTTAATAAATCAAATGAGAGATATCCCTGCAGAAAGAAGAGACAGAGAAACAGAGACAGAAAGAAAGAGGGAGGGAGGGAGGGAGGGAGGGGTGGGGGATGGAAGGCAGGCAGGCAGGAACTGTAATAAAACTTGAAAGATAGTTATAAATGGACAGAATATATGTACAGTACATATAGCAGATTGAAGATTAGTATGCACATTAAAGAACTTTTATGCATCAATAAAAAAGAACAAAATAATACTATAATTTATTCATAGGGACATATATATAAGATAAAACGTTTGTAAGAAATGCTTCATCATAGTTACTTTTGGGAAGGGAAATAGAGACATGGGTCTGGGGAGAAATATACTTTCATTCTCTACTTGATCTATCTATATATATATTTTTTAATGTGAAACACTTTAGGTCAACTTGGCAAAATGTTAATATTTGTTAATTTCGGTACACAAGGCATTTTTATATTTTCCTCTGCCTTTTTTTGTATTTTCTTAGATAATTCAAAATTTTAAAATTGGCAAGAAGACAGGAAAAGTACTAACCGTGTGCGTGTGTGTCCCCTTATTGCGGATTGCGTGCCAGTATTTTTTTTCCACTGGAGCACGATTGACACATGATTCTTCAAGCAAATGAAAATTCCCATTTCAATGGACTCAGCTGGTCAAAAATAAGTTAATATGCTAATATGTGTTTGATGCACGTAATCCTCCAGCTAAAGGCAATAAATCATGTTGTTTTGACTATGTGCAATGCGCAGACCTAAGAAAATCAGAACGTGGAACTGTCTCTTGAGGAAGAACAACAAATAGAAAAACAGGTGACGACAAAGTACCAAGATGTAGGAATCACTACCCCAATTTTCACAAAAGGAAACGAGCACGAGTATGCTATGGCATGGCAAACAAGCCCGTCCTTAGGTAAACTTGTGAGAAAGGGGACGTTTGCTTTGGCATTCGCGCACAGAAGACACTCTGGGCAGGGAGTAAGAGAGAGCACCCCTCAAATCAGCTCAATGATGACCAGCGTTGTTTCACAAAATAGAAGGCAGGTGGTTGATTGGGGCTGGTCTGATATCATGACAAGGGTCTCTGCTTTCTGGATCTCTGCTCTGGCATCCTGGGAGTTATTTCCCCTTTCGGGCTGGTAGATTCCAGTCTCTTAGGTCAGAATTGGATTAGAGACCCATTCCAGAACCAGTTACGCACACGGGGGTGGAACCTGCAGGATTGCCATGACGTATAAGTGCGTCAAACGTCATTTCCGCTATGCCCTCCCTGGAGCTGTTTCTTCCACTCTTCCCTTGTATTTAGCTTCTTCCAGTTGCGGAGGGCCTCGTTTTGCTTCTTGTTATCAAAACTGAGGGGTGAATTCCCATGATTATTTATTTGTTTATTTATTTATTTCAATTTCGGTCTTGTCAACCGATAGGTCTACACAGACGGTTGTCAGGCTTTAGCCACCAAGATAGAATTGGGGAGTAGTGGGTAGTGCGATTCGAAGCTATCTGATTCTCCTCCCCTTACCTGCCTCCTCTTACACCCTCCTATAAGTAGTACCATTGCAGAAAAGTTGGCAAACGCGTAGGCCAAGGAAAAGCAGAGTTGTTTGTGATCCCAGAAGACCCCGAGACAGGTGTTTTACATTTCACTGTGTTCTCTTACAACGGGGATTCCAGTTTGGGAAACGCTGCATGATATTTGTTCAGAGAAATATGTTGGACTTCTGTCAATTTTCTATATATTCCTGTACAAATAGGGAAAGGCTTCGAGGTTTTTCATAAGTGCTTGATTCAGTTTTTCCTTTCCCCACTCAAGGAACATGTTGATACCTATCTGTTGAGTCAGCATTAAATTCTCCATGAAGAGCCATCCAAACTCTGAGGGATTAGGGTTCACTCCACAGTGTCTGGCTTCATCGCAACCCTGAGGACCCAAATTGGGAGAACCACCAGAGCTCACAGGCGCCAACTTGCCTTGGAGACTCATGCAGAACTTTCTCTCCTGAAACTGAGAGACAACAAGAGGTATGGCTGGAAAAAAGCACTTTTTCTGACAAGAGCAGTGATGGAAACTCTTATGTCGGTGAGCTTCATTCTCTGTGCTAATAGTACCCCATTGAGCCAAAGCTTAACCTTCTTTCAAAGCAGAAGATCGGGGATCTGTGAGCCGTCCATGTGACAGCCCTGTGGTGCCAGGTTGAAGAATTCCCCAGCTTTCGGCTGGTTATGGGATTTTATACTTTACAAACTACCCCCCCCATCATCTTTGCCATTGTTCCCCAAGGAAGGAACACTTAAAGCCAACATCATTATGCTTCCCCTCGCAAACATCTCTATTCACAACTCTCATTCTGAATTGGTAGACTGAAGTCAAAAGCAGTCACAGCTCTACCTGCCAGAAACTCCTCGAAAGATTGTCCCCTTCATCGCTCATTCCTTCAGTTGTCATCCATAATGATTAAAACTGCTTTTCTCACTTCTTTTCACTTTGGGTTATTTTATCAGAAAGCTACCATTTTAACACTGAATGGTCCCTAAATGATCTCTAGTGAGTGAATGGATGAAATATATTATCTTCATGATATTGGCGAAGCTCAGATAGATACAACTTGACTTCCCTGCTTCATTTCAGTCAGATGCCCATGGCACTTAAGTCAGTAAGAGGATCCTAGTGGGTGGAAATAGCAGTTGCATAAAGGCTCATAGCCCTGAGCTGGAGTCCTTGTTCACTGGCTGTGTAGGTAGTGGACATGCTAGTATCTTTCAGCCTCTATTTCCTTTCCCTAAAATGGCAATAAGAATACCTTCTAAATAGAGTGTGTGACATCAAAATAAAATAATGGATATCAAGTACCCATAATTTCTAGAACCTGCCATGGATGACTTATTTAGTAAATATTACCTTCCCCCGTCATCTCTGGGTGACAGCATGATCATAGCCCTTATATGATCTACAAAGAGAGCATGACATTTTATAAGGCTAATATGATTCACGAACTAGTGGTTCAGGAGCCCAGAGAGAAGCCAAATCTCAAAATTTTCCTTCTTCAGAGACTTAGATATCAGTGCCTTAGACAGGTTTTAAAATTGCAACAAAAATACACCAGTAGCACTCAAAGAAAGGAGAGTTTGGTGGCTGCTGGTTCTGTGGTCATTGAAAGAGAAGCCAGGTTTTCCAGAATACATGGTTCTCTGAGGTGCCACACCAGGTTAGTTCCCAAATTTACAACCCAAAAAAGCATTAGAAGTGATCAGAAACATCAACAATGTCTGAACAAAATTTTCTTGCTTCTCTACTTTGGAGATATGTAGATGATGCAGCCGAAGATAAATCCATGGTAGAAAATGCTTCTCCACTCCACTCAACCTCAAAGACCAGGGAGATCTTCGGGAGATCTAAGGAGGGAGTAGGAGGTAGGGGAAAGTCTACCATCATTGGAAACACAGCCCACAAAAGTTGTCCAAGGCATATGTGTTAAATTGAAACAGGCAACTGCCAGCTAAAATAGATGATTTGAAGAGGACCCCTAGTCTCTTAACATAATAGGCAAAATATCCAGGATACAATAGAAAATTATACCTCATGAACTCATGATGCAAGAGTCAAGAAAATTGCAACTAGAAAGAGAAAAAGCAATCAATCCACAGACACCACACAGAGATAAATCAGATGCTGGAACTATTTGACAATTATTTTAAAACTGTCATCAAAAAAATGTTTCAATAATCAACTACAAATTCTCTTAGAACAAATCTTAAAAACAAAATCTCATCAAAAAATAGGAGTTATAAGGGAAAAAAAAACAAAATGGAAATTATGAAACCACAAAATACAGTAACATAAAAACTTCCTGGATAATTCAATAGTTGAATGGAGATGACAGAAGTTAAAATCATTGAATTTGAGAATTTTTCACTAAAGTTTACCAAATCTGAACAACGGAGAAAACAGACCAGAAGAAAACAGCAGACACCCCTCTGATGTCTGTCTTATGGTCCTCAGGCCTTTTCGATGATTTTGAGATTCATTAACTTTCTTGTATGTGTGGCTCAGAGTTAAAAAGTAGAAACAGAATGACAATCAAGAAGGCATCAGCATTTCTTTGCTAAAATACTAAATCCTTTTCCTTAAATCATTGGTCAGGACCTTCAGAAAGGCAGGGTCACCTGGTGTCTCCCAAGATTAGCATTCAGAAAGGGTTCTTGTTATTTAATCCCCAGACACAGGAACCACCCAGGGTTTATTGTTTTCCCCTTGTTTTGGGGTGTGAGTATCTGTGTGTCAGGGTGTGAGCATTCAAACACATGTTCTGGACACTAAAAAACACAGATGGTCTTGGCCTTAACCATTCAGCTCTGTCTGCTCCACACCCTGACATTGAAACAAATGTTTTTTTGGAACAAAATCTTATTCCCTAAATTCCTAGTTGAACAAGATTTTTTTAATTTGTGAATTCTGCTTTCTCTAAACATTGAAAAAGATTAGAAATAATCAAATCAACCAAGTATTGTTCTCAATGTCATGTTAAGTTTTAAAACCTAAAAAATGAACTTTGTGGATGTCAGGGTCATGGTCCAGCCTGCAGATGCTCTAGCCTGCAATTGTGAACGCCAATATTTGGAGCTCTGTCCAGTGTATTTCATGGAGAGCGAGGGATGGGAAGACCAGCCATGAGCAACATGTCCATTTAAGTTAAATAGTGCTTTCAGCAATTTAAGTTATTAATTTTTACAAATATTTTCTCATTTTATCTTCACTATGATTCTGCATATAAGTGAATGGGGCATAGAGGTATTTGGCACTTTGTCTAAGGTTGGCTCGTTATTTCACTGATTTATTTATTCACTTATTCATACATTCATCATTTACTACAGTCTTATTTTGTGCTGGTCACTATAGCACATGCCTGGAATATACTTATTAGAAGAGCAAGCAAGTCTCTTTCATGAAATTCATGCACTAGTGGGGAAGATAGGTGTAAATCAAGTATATAAATAATCACACCAATAGTTGAATAATAACAGACTGAGATAAATCCCATGAAGGAATGTGATATGTTCTAGGACAACACATCACATAGAAACATGACTTAAATTCCTCAGGTCATTGAGAAGGTGAAGGTGGACCTGAGATGTGACAGAGGAGGAGAGGCAGGTCAGGAGGGCTGTGTGGGGGAAAGGCATTCCAGATAGAAGGGCTAGCACATGAAAAGGTGTCGTAGCAGCAGGGATTGTGGCACTTCTGAAAAATAAAACAAGACCAGTATGGCTGAGGTCAGAGAGCAGCTTGTAGGGTAAAGCAAGAGGAGAATGGAGAAATGGGTAGAACAAGCAGGACCACCTTCAGAATCTTGTTATGATTCTCAGAGCAATGGGAAATTGCTATAAACATCTCTCAGCTGAGGAGCCTCCGACTCTTGATTTCGTCTCAGGTCATGATCTCAGGGTTATGAGATTGTGCCATTCATTGGGCTCTGTGCTGGACGTGGAGCCTGCTTAAGAGTCTCTCTCCCTCTCCCTCTGCCCCTGCCCCCCTGGCAAAGAAAAGATCTCACAGCTGCCAGATGGACAGTGCCTTGGAAGCAATATCTGTTGTTATTATCAGCTTTTCTAACAAGAGCAGCTGAGAGCTTTAACTAGGTTATTGGCGGTGTGGATAGAGATGTCTGTACAGATTTTAAGATTGTTTAGGGGACAGAATCCATAGCATTAGTGAGGAGTTGGGTGTCAGGAAATGAAGGAAATGAAAGTAAGAATGGTTCCTAGTTTTCCGTCCTATGAGATTGAATAGATTCAAATGTCATTCACAGAAATAACACCAGACGAGCTGGGTTGGAGTACAAAGACATTCAAAGTTTGGTTCTGATTTGGACATGATAAGATCCATGTAGCAGATCTCCAAACGGAGATTTTGTGGGGCTAATCAAATATATGGTGAGAAGTTCAGAAAAGAGGCTCTGGATGAAAGACTTCCGTGAGTCACCAGCATTTAGATGGTGCCCAAAGCTAAGGACGTGGACATGATTGTCTCATAGAGTGGTTGTGAAGAAAGATGGGACCTCTGCCACAGCTTGGAGGAACTCCAACTGATAGCCTATGTATAGGAGGATGCACCTGCCAAGATTACTGAGAAAGACAAGCCAGAAGATGAAAGGAAATATAGAGAATGTTGTACCCCAGAGGCCAGGAAAAGTGTTTCCAGAAAGAGAGTGAACAGTGTTGAAAGCTGTGGTCGAGTTAGGTGAGGCCTGAAGAGGTCCCATTAGGTCTGGTGATGTGGTCCTCAGCACCTCAACTGGATCCTCCCAACTGCTTTTTTTTTTTTTAATGATTTTTTACTGTATTATGTTAGTCACCATACAGTACATCCCCAGATTCTGATGTAAAGTTCGATGATTCATTAGTTGCGTATAACACCCAGTGCACCATGCAATACGTGCCCTCCTTACTACCCATCACTGGTCTATCCCAATCCCCCATCCCCCTCCCCTCTGAGGCCCTCAGTTTGTTTCTCAGAGTCCATAGTCTCTCATGGTTCATTCCCCCTTCTGATTACTCCCCCCTTTCTTTATCCCTTTCTTCCCCTACCGATCATCCTAGTTCTTATGTTCCATAGATGAGAGAAATCATATGATTATTGTCTTTCTCTGCTTGACTTATTTCCCTAAGCTCCCAACTGCTTTTAAACATTAAGACTCACCTTTTGAAAGAAGACTTGACATTCCACATCTCCCTCCAAAGACCACTCCCTCCAAAGACTGCTGTCTTTCACTGTACAGGCACACTTCTTGAAAAAGTTTTCTGTGCTCTATTTCCCCCCTTTCCCTCTGACTTCCACTCTCTCAAACACAGCTTCTTCCCCACCACCCTACCCATCTGCCTCTCCCACTGTGTTATATTCTCTGCATTTTACATTATGGTGGAGTTTTGCATAGAAAATTCTAATTTACATACCTAAATTCATAAATATTTTTATCTCCACTAGATAGCCTCCTTAGGCCTTTCACACTTCAGGTGTATAAAAAATTCATTATTTATTATCTTATTTTATTTTTTAGTTTTTTTATGAATACCTATTTTAATTATTTTATATTTATATTTGAATCATCAGTAATTAAATTTGATATAAGGTATGAAGTAAGGATTTAACCTTATGAAGGTTCTGGTCACCTAGTCCAATGTGGGGGTCAGGGAGGGGTTTTCCTACACCAATAAGCAACTCTCCAACTCCAGCTGAGCGCCCTACAACTTAACTCCATTCCGACACTACCTACCTCAATCTTGTAAGATGCCACTCTCTTCTTTAGCCACCAGTCATCTGTGCTTCTGACCTGCCAGCTATAGATTGGAGTTTCCAATGACCCCCAACTTGGGTTCTGATTGATTTACTAAGAGAGGCTCACAGAACTTAGAGAAACATTTTACTTACTAGATTACTGGTTTCTTAGAAAAGGATATAACTCAGGAAGAGCCAGAGGAAAGAGATGCATAGGATGAGGTAGGGGGAAAATGTGAGGAGCTTCCATGTCCTCTCCAAGGGGTGCCCCTTTGCCCAAATATCCAGGTGTTCATCAACCCAGAAGCTTTCCTAAACCTGCCCTTTTGAGTTTGTAAGGGAGCCTCATTACCAAGGCATGATTGGTTAAATCATTGGTCATTGGTGATCGATTCAACCTTCAGCCTCTCTCTCCTCCCCAGAGATCAGGGAGTGAATCTGCAAGTTCCAGCCCTCTAATCACAAGGTTGTTTCCCCTGGCAACCAGGTCCCATCCTTCAGTGAGCTAGGAAGCTCTCCAAAAGTCACTTCATTAGTGAAATAAGACAAGCAGAGAAAGAAAATTATCATATGGTTTCTCTCATCTATGGAACATAAGAACTAGGAAGATCGGTAGGAGAAGAAAGGGATAAAGAAAGGGGGGGTAATCAGAAGGGGGAATGAAACATGAGAGAGTATGTACTCTGAGAAACAAACTGAGGGCTTCAGAGGGGAAGGGGGTGGGGTAATGGGATAGACTGGTGATGGGTAGTAAGGAGGGCACGTATCGCATAGTGCACTGGGTGTTATACGCAACTAATGAATCGAACTTTACATCGGAAACCGGGGATGTACTGTATGGTGACTAACATAATATAATAAAAAATATTATTATTAAAAACAAACAAACAAAAAAACAAAAGTCACTTCATTAACATAACAAAAACATCTTTATCTCTCTCACCACTTAGAGAATTCCAAGTATTGTAGCAGCTCTGTGGTAGAAACTGGAGAAAGACCAAATCTGTATTTCTTATTAAAAGTCACAGTATCACACTTATTTAGCTCTACATAGCTAGATAGTTGTCTCAGAAACATATCCTGAACGTGCCCCTCACTAATTTGAAATAGGCTCTCTGCTGCTCCTCCTTCTTCAGTGCCCTGAAAGCGAACTCTTCAAAAACCTCCTTTTCACCCTCAGGAGGTAACAAATCAATGACGATTGGAAAGACAAAACTAGAATATTGAAAAAATCAACAATCTTGAACACTTTGTCCAGAACACACAAAGCATTACACTCTTAGTGTTTAATTGTCCTGACAAAAATGATAATAAAAGAGAGAATTGGCCTAAAAATTAATAGATTCCAGTAGCATTGACATGAATAAGGCACACACACACACACACACACACACACACACACCCTCCCTCCTTGGAGGTAACTTTTTTTTTTTTTGGCAGTAGCTTACCTTTTATCATTTGTTTTTTGACTTGCTTCCAACTTGAACATATCATATGGGTGCCCCAATACCCTAAAAAGGTTTATTAAATTCTTACTTTGAGCTCACCTGAAATAATTTCTGAATCAGTGGCTTTAGTGTTTCTGGACCAAAATACTCCACAGCGTTAGTAATTCTTGGCCTTTTCGTTATTATATTGCGAGTCACTTAAGGTCAGTGACTTGCCCATCTCCTTGCAGTGTGGCCTGTATAGCACAGAGCTCAGTGCCAGGAAAAAACTGTACTTTGATGATTCATTCCCTTTTATTGAGTGCATAGTGATAGGCCAAATCCTATACCAGGAGAGGGAAGAAGACAGATGTGCCATTAGGGCATTGTATAGTTTTCAAAGGAAAAAAAGACAAATATGTATATGATTAAATAAAGTAAAAGTGTGCAATGGGCAGAGTGTTCACGTGTCCCCCAAATTCATATGTTGCAACCCTAATCCCCATGTGATGCTATTAGGAGATGGGGCCTTTGGGAGGTAATTAGGTCATGACAGTGGAACCCTTGTGAATGACATTAGTGCCTTTATAGTAAGAGGTCAGAGAGCTGACTAGCTGTCTCCCCACCATGTGAGGATAGGGCAAGAAGGCTGCTGTCTACAAACCAGGAAGAAGGCCCTAGTCGCAAACCCAACCATGCTGCCGACTTCCGGCTTCCAGAACTATGAGAAATAAATGCTTGTTGCTTATGCCACCCAGTCTGGGGTGATTTGTTATAGCAGACTTGTTAAAGTTAAGACAGAGTATTTACATATGCATTCAGAAATGACTACAAATATGCAAATTATTATGTGAATCGAAGGGAAGTTCCAGAAGGAGTCCCTTTTCTTACTAAACCTGGATGACCAGCCCAGGAATGGAGAGTTAAGGGGTCTCTTGCAGAGACGTGGGAATGTTGTAGGTGGAGAGGAGAGGAGAGGTGCAAAAGGTACAGAAAGGCCAGAAGAATGAAATGGAGAGACATGGAAGCCCCACGGGCACTGATTACTTGGGAATAAGCCTTGGTTTCTTGGGGCTGGAAGAGCCAGGGAGGAGCAGAGCAGCCCCATCTGGAGGAATTCCAGGTCCCAGGCTGAAGTTTGACCTTCATCTCAGAGACCTCCAGGAAAGCTGAGGTGGGATCAGAGCTGTGGTTTTGGTCCATCACCATGTAGCATGGAGAAGAATATGTGGGAGGAGACTGGAGAGAGGAATAGGTTTGGGGGCATTCTGTAATAGCACAGGGAGGACAGCTTAAATTTAAACAGGATCCAAACCCTTCTGAGCAGCTCTACGTCTGATCCCAGACACCTTGCTGCCTTATTACACCAGCCCCTGAATTTGTATTCCTGCTTTTGTCCTTGTTTTTTGCAACTCTTTTTTAAAACATTTTTTTTATTAAGACTTCATACTTTCAGAACAGGTTTTGGGTTCAAAGCAAAATTAAGGGGAACATAGAATTACTCCATACCCCCCGTGCCCACACAAGCATGGCTCCCCCAACCCATTATTAGCATTCCCACCAGAGTGGTCCATTCGTTATAGTTGATGAACCCACACTGGTACATCATCATCACCCAAAGTCCCTGGCTTACAGTTCACTGTTGCTGTATGTTCTATGGCTCTGACAAATGTATAATGACATGTACCCATCATTTGGGTACCATACAGCGTATTTTCACTGCCCTAAAAATCCGCTGTGTTCTGCCTGTTCCCCCGACCCCAACACCCAGCAGCCACTGTCTCCCTAGTTTTGCCTTTTCTAGAATGTCATAGAGTTGGAATCATACAGTCTGTAGCCTTTTCAGATTGGCTTCTATCACCGAGTAATACACATTTAAGCATCCTCCCTGTCTTTTTATGGCTTTTCATGCACACAATTAACTTTTGGAACATAATTAAAAAAACAAAAACAAAAACTCTCCTCCTTTCAAATGTTTCCTCTACCTAAGTCCCCATAATTTTGTTGTACCTTTGAAGTAAGAGTTACCAACATTGGGAATATTTTTTAGATTTTATATTGTGGGAGAAGAATCAGTTCGCAGTGTACTTGGCACGCACTGAGTTTATCTGATTTCCTCCCGGCCTGGGATGCTCGGAGCCTCCAAGAGCCCAGAGAACGCAAATACTGAAGTTTGAGCAGGAAACCAAAGCAAATTTATCCTCATTCACCAATTTGATCACTTTGCCTGTAGCTGAATGTGCTTGAAAAGCTCTGGATAAAAATCGAAATTAAAAATAATTAAGGATTTTCAAAAAGCATTTTCCAGCAGAATTGTGTTTTCTAATTTCCAGTTTGTTTTTCCAATTTCCTTTGGGGGAAAAATTGAAGAAAATATTTTCAAATACCATGAGTGATATACAACAGTGTATATAATTACATATATGTCTATATATGTATATTTATTTGTATTGTAAAACTCACTTTTCAGTTCCATTCGGTAAATGCCTCACCTGAAGAGAGATGCACGCTTGTATAGGAAGTGGCATATGCCTTCTTGTGAGGACCAGACACACAGTTAACTTTGAGACGAGGATGGTGTAGCGTTTTCTTCTTAAATACAAAAAACACGGAAGCTAGAAGACAAAGACTACATAGAATATAATAGTAAGCTACATGAGCACATGCATGATGTTAGAGCTTAAAGAATGGGAAGGTCTTTTTAATTATATGTCAAGAAAAATTGTGGAAGCACTTTGGAATGGATGAAACAGGGGTTCCTAGGCATTCTGTTCAGCCACACTTCCATGTTATCTGATTCTACAGGGGCCTGCATTTTTGAGCCTTTCTATAAATCTGGAGGTTGTAGAAAGCTCTTATTATGTGAATGAATGTCATGCCCTGGAATACAATTGGCTGTCCTCCTGTGACTACTGGCAAGTTCTGTATCTATTTATAAATTTATTTCAGTGTTTCTGATGGCATTTATATAAGTGTGTAGGGTGTGAACTCCCCCTTGAATAACTGTAACATCTTGCTGGTTCCCTCATTATTTCATGATGAAGAAAATCTTTGATACATATTTATATTTTAGATTTGCTTGAAGTCACATTTTAGCTTCTTAAAATATTTATTTAACACCCCAAAAGCATGTTGTTGAGCATAATTCCTTATCGTCTATGCATTCTGGCTGGGGTTAAGGTTGGTGAAATGGGAATAGAGGGGAATAGTCTATTAGTATCCCCTCTTGTTGCCAAATTGTCTTCCCCACTCCAAGTTAAAAAAAAAAAAGTCAAAATTAAGATCTAGAACCTTGCTTCTCAAGGTGTGGTCCTCTGGAGAACAGCATCTGCATCTGCTGGGACTTTGTTAGAAATGCAGAATCTCAGGACTCACCCCAGGTTTACTTTGTCTAATATTGTCGTCAGGTGATTGTATTCTCACTGAAGTTTCAAAAGTGCTGATCCAGAACAGGGAGACCACATCGTTCTCAGCTTTGGTGTCTCTGCTTCCTAGTACCTTCCTGAGACAGAGGTTTAGAGTCCATGTAGACAGTGGCAGTAAGAAAAGGTATAAACCAGGAATCTTTGGTTAGATAAAATAATTGGCATAGCTCCAAGCCTCCATGTTTTTGTAAGAGTTGGTCCTGAATGGGCAAAGAGACAAAGGTAGTGGCAACAACAGAGGGATGGATGATAGCTGAGAGATATATAGATAGATGATAGATAGATGATGGATAGATAGATGATAGATAGATAGATAGATAGATAGATAGATAGATAGATAGATAGATGATAGATGATGATGATCGATAGATAGATAGATAGATAGATGATAGATAGATAGATAGATAGATAGATAGATAGATAGATAGATGATAGATGATGATCGATAGATAGATAGATAGATGATAGATAGATAGATAGATAGATAGATAGATAGATAGATAGATAGATAGATGATAGATAGATGGTAGATAATCTCCTAGTAGTCCCAAACCCTCTGTTGTTGCAGCCTGTCCTCCCTCCACATTGGTTCAATCATGTTCAAGACCTTTGGCCTTGCCACCCATCTGTGGACTTTTCTGCTCCAGAATTTGAGATTTCAACTTGATCTCCTTGACACTCTCTGAGGACTTTGTTGCTGCCACTGTGTGCTTTTTCTGTTGTTGGTAGACTTGATTAGGCTGTCCTTGCCTGGCTTGGTCTCCACACCCATGTGTGGGTTCTGATCTCAGCCTTGCAAGGGAGAAAACCACCATAACCTCTAGGGCTACAGTTCACGTGACAAGAGCTCTTGTGGAAATCAGCCATGGCTCCTAGAGATGAGCACATTACAGATTTCCTTCACCTAATTTTTTATTTTTTATTTCCAAATAAAACTCTTTGACTTGTCATGTACAAGAATTGTATGATATTTTTGAGTATCTCTGGCCTCTACCCACTACATGCCAACCCCCTATTCCCCGTTGTGACAACCCAAAACCTCACCAGGACATTATCCAATGTTCCCTGGAGAGGTAGGTAAAATTGGCCTTGGTGGAGTCACTGTCTTAGACATTTATCTTTGTGTGCCAGGTTCTTATTACTGTATTTATAATCCTAACCTTGGAAACAATTAAGAAATGCCAACATCTGACCTGGGGCTCACATAAAAGAGTCACTTGCTTGTCCCCATTAGACTTCTATTCTGGATTCTTGGGTGCATAGCAGAATAAAAACTCATAGGTGTTGTTTTATTTTACTGCTATGCTTTAGGGAAAATGCAGAGTGATCTGGCGTGCATGAAGGAGATAGAAAGATGAATTTTCAAAACACAATTAGACTGGGGAGAAATTGCATGCCATTGTGTTGAAGAATGCCCTGCTTAACATGCACTTGGCATAACATAGCCAGCAGTTTGCAAATTATGGAATACAGATTTTCATTATCAGGTCTGCATAATGTATTTCTTACACTCAAAGATCCGAATTTGAGGTTTGGTGGGAAGTATGTAAATTGTTTGGTTCTGTAACTAAGGCTTAACATTTTTTACCTCCAGTTTTTATTGCCGTTTTCTTAATTAAAACACATCTAGTACATTTGCATTTTTGTCAGTTGCTCTTTTTTCTAGTATGTTGCTATCATGGTCTCTGCCATGGGCTATCAACAGAGTATGGAAAATAATTTCATGGTCCTCACAAGGCTGAAGAGATCAGAGACAGGGGGGGTCTGGCAATCTCCAGCTTGCGCAAAGCCACTGTGGTGACTGGTAAAACCGTGGAATCCGTTTTCCCATTAGCTGGAAGGTAGGGGGGTGGGCAATCACTACTCATTTTCCAGGTCCTCTCTGACCCTTGGACTTTGTCAAAGTCATTCATCACATGACCATTTTAAAAGTCATTTAAAAAAATCAGTATTTCTATTGCTTTATTCAACATATTCCATCTGGCTCTTATTTTTGCCAGCAGTCTTTCTGTCTTAGTTCATACCCTAGCTTACCACTTAGTAGCTGGAATATTTAATTTTTAACCAGGGTGATTGTCAAAATATACAAAATTGGTGAGGCACAACCAGATGGCAGCATAACCCAGGAGCAGATACTGAAGATACTTGCTGTGCCTGGGGCTTTGAGTCACTGAATCATGGGGAAGCAAAGGGGGGAAAGGGGAGAAGTTAACAGTCAAAAGGGAGGTGACCCAGACTAGATCTGGAGCAGCCAGAGTCCAGGAGAGCGTCAGGTGTCAGTCACCAATGGCACGGGAGTATTTGCATGTCTTCACAGAGCAGTATTCTGCTGCCTTAACGGGCACAGACTGTGTGCGCCAAGCCTGGTTAAGCTGCACTTGCCCTAATACAAAATGAAAATCAAAACAGTGTTTATTTGATATGGTTATTGTGGCACTTAACCAGGATTTGCAAGCAAAGCACATAGCACAGGGGCTGACGTGGCATAAATGCTCACTAAATATTAGCTAATGTGATCATCAGGCTATTGCCTGCTCCCCATCTCTTTATGCATTCCTATTGCCTTTTTCTACCCACATGTCTTGTCTGTCCTTCTGGGTCTACTTCTCCATTCTTTCATTGTGTTTAGAATTTTTTCATGTCCCTAATTTTGTTTCTGCCCTTTTACATTTCCCTGTTACATTTCTCTTTTCCTATTATTTTTTTGTCATGCGTTTCACCCAAATGTACGTGAAGAATGAACGTGAGTATATGAAACGGGGATACAAAGCACAAGGCAATTTTTAAAGTAATGAAGTTCTGCAAGCGAAAATGGGTAGAGCGGAATACTCCATTCGCAAAATAAGTGGGATTCAGTCCTTCTGAGCTCTGCATCCAGGGAAACCCATGGATGCATATGAGTTCCATGGGGGTGGGGGAGATGACCTAAAGGAGGATATTTGTGCTGTCACATTGAGCCAAAAATTGAGCTATAGGAAAATAACATTTGCGTTCCCAAACTCTAGTCATATTCCAACAAAGAGAAAGGCTAGGCATGAAAGCTAAGGGAAATTATTTTTACAAGGGGTTCTATGAAACTCGGGGAGAAGAAGTGAAAAGTTTAAGCTTGGGTGACAGTGGGCAATCCCGACCTGGAGACAGGATCCTTCAAGCAGATGCCAGCAGGAACCTGTGCAGCATGGTCATGGAAGAAGGGAGGGCAATGCCTCTGGAGCACATGCAGAGTGCCTTTTCAACACTGAAGTTACCTTGTTTGTATCTATATGCAGGTTACCTGAAGTTGTGGGGGTAGATCCAAAAGGGAAAATGTATTCTGAGTCCTATTTCTAATCTCTTCCCTACACTCCCCAGAAATCACAATTCTGTATGTTTAAGGAGAGGCCAGGGAATGTGCATTTTAAACAAGCACCCTTCCCACTCCTAGATCCTTGGAATGCATGCAGTGATGTTATGGACCATACACTTGGAGCCATGTGAAATGTACCCAACTGAAAAATCACTATTCTTTTTTTTTTCCTTCCTTTTTAAGATTTTTTTTTTAATTTATTTATTCGACAGAGATAGAGACAGCCAGTGAGAGAGGGAACACAAGCAGGGGGAGTGGGAGAGGAAGAAGCAGGCTCATAGAGGAGGAGCCTGACGTGGGGCTCGATCCCACAATGCCGGGATCATGCCCTGAGCCGAAGGCAGACGCTTAACCGCTGTGCCACCCAGGCGCCCCTTTTTCCTTCCTTTTTAAAAACTTACTATTTTTCCCACTTTTATGGAGAAATAATTGACCTACATCAAGAAATCACTATTCTGAGGAACCTTGAAAGTGAAAATCTTGAAAGATAGAAAATATGTGGGGTAGAGAAGGAACTTCATGTTGATTAAATTCTAAATACAGGCCAGCCTGTAGTTGTTGGCAGATTTCATCTTCCAAAGTTCTCTGTTTACTTGTAAAATGTGAACTTTCCTTGACTTTGACTGGGTTTGGGGTGGATGATGACATAAACATTGGTGATATCTTCGAGTGTAAGTAAAAAATTAAAAATAGAATTACCATATGATCTAACAATGACACTTCTGGATATGTATTTATTTATTTTTTAAAGATTTTATTTATTTATGCGACAGAGACAGAGATAGAGACAGCCAGCAAGAGAGGGAACACAAGCAAGGGGAGTGGGAGAGGAAGAAGCAGACTCATAGCGGAGGAGCCTGATATGGGGCTCGATCCCATAACGCCAGGACCACGCCCTGAGCCGAAGGCAGACGCTTAACCGCCGTGCCACCCAGGTGCCCCCTGGATATGTATTTAAAGGAAGCAAAAATGCGAACTTGAAAAGACCTGTGCACCCCCATATTCACTGAAGCAAGACAATAGCCAATTTATAATTTACAATAGCCAAGACATGGAAAGAACCTGAATGTCCACTGATGAATAAATGGATAAAGATAATGTGACACACACACACACACACACACACACACACGCACACACACAGGAATATTACACGGTCATAAAAAAGGAATCCTGCCATTTTTGATAGCATGGATGGACCTAGAGGGCATTATGCTAAGTGAAATCAGTCAGACAGAGAAAGACAAATACCCTATGATCTCACTTATATGTGGAATCTACCACAAACGGAAGCCCAACTCGTAGATAACAGAGAATAGATTGGTGGATGCCAGAGGCAGAGAGTAAAGAATGGGTAAAATGGGTGAAGGGGGTCAAATGGTACAAACCTTCAGTTATAAAATAAATATAGTCTTGGAAATATAATGTACAGCACGGTGACCATAATTAACAATATAGTGTTGTGTATTTGAAAGTTGCTAGGAGGATAGGTCTTAAAGTTCTCATCATGCTTTTACATAAAAATTGTAACTGTGTGGTGATGGATATTAACTACACTTATTGTGATGATCATTTCACAAATAAAAAATCATGTTGTTCACTTGCGGCTAATATGTTATATGTCAATTACACACACACACACACAAATATATATACAGACTACTAAGATTTTGATGTTATCAATGTCACTCACTGTATCTGTTTCTTCAGACGCCAGACAGTACATGACTATAGGAATATGAGGCAAGTTCATGGTCCAGACCCATTTCTGTGAATAGCGCAAAAAGTCCTTCACTGGGCCAGACGTAGTAACTGCTGAACCCAAGACTCAGCTCTGTCACTTGCTAAGCAGCATCTTGAACAAACCGGTTCTCTGCACTTAATGTCCTGCCCACAAAATAAGGTAATAGTCTTAGATAATATTTCATGTTGTTTCAAGATCTAGCATCTGGTACTCCCAAGTCACTCCTTCATTGCCTTTAAGGGCTGTTGAAAAATAAACGGTGATCAGAATGCTTAGTGACAATCTTCAGTTATAAATAGCAGACCAATCCTATACTTCAATAGCAGGGTGGAGGGGGAGGTGGGAAAAAATGGGGTTGTCCTGGGGAGGGAGGGAGGCTATCCCAGCTGCTCTGATGATGAGGAAATAATCACTTAATGGCCGGGCAATTTGTAATGCAGCTGCCAGGGGTGCAGGGACACAGGTGTTCTAAAAAAGAAAAAGAATTGGGCTTTTTCTTTTCTATATCCCATCACTGATGAATTAGCAATGTAGTTTTAAAATAAACTATTAAACTCCTGGTGAGGAATGTTCTTTAGAGTCCCTTGATGAGTAAGGGTCTGAAGGGTTGATGAAGTTTCAAAGCTCCCATTTTAGGAATGAGTCATCAAAGTAGGAGAATCTGACAGAAATAAAAGTCATGGGAAATGTACACCAACCCCCCCTACCTGATACTGCGATAATTGCCAGTCATTATTTTTACTCCCTGAAGTAAAATAAAATCAAAGCAGTAACAGGTCAGAGTAACTCTCTTCTTTCTGGGCCACTGGGTTTCAAAGAAAAAAAAGAAGTTTCCATTCTTTGATGGCATCTGCTGGGCAAGCAGGGTGTCTGGTATATTTCCTCTTGTGATCCTTAGAGTCTTTGAGAAGGTCTCATGTTCTCCACTCTACAGGTGACACAACTGAGTCTAACTTTCTTCCTTGCCCGAGCTCACCCCGCGTCGATGTCTGCAGTCATGTGGAGACATTAGAATATCGGTTAGGGACACAGATTTTGAGCCAGCCTGTTGCAACTTGGAATTGCCACTGTGTGATCTGGGATAAGTGACTTAGCTGTTTGGAGCCTCAGCTTCCACTCAGCACCGTGCCTAGCAGACTATGACTATGGCAACGACTATTATTAATTCCATCTGACTTCAAAGCCCGTGCTCTTTTACTATATATTTCTGTGCTGGAAGTCACACAGGTTTCTGGGAGAATTTTAAATCAAGCAAATAAATACGTCCAGCTACGAGAAATCCAACTTATCCTAAAAAACAGTATGTGTGTTAGCTTCCCTAATGTTGGAATTCTGTTGTTAAGAAGGAAGCATGAATCAAAAGGAATGTATTTCAAAGGATGTTCGTCCAACAGCCTTTATTCATTGCCTCTCTATTCTGATTATTAACTTGTGCATTGTCAATGGTCGAAGCAGGACCTGTGCAGTACCTTGCATCTGAGAAGTTTCCAGAGTCTGTCTTTCAATAGATTCCCACTGGAAAGAAGTAAATCATAACCTAATCTCATCATCTCCAGATTGAGCAAGATCTGCTGTATTACAAATCTGCTTAGTCAAGGAGCAGCTCTCATGGCCTGCCTTCCTCCAGCTGTCTAAATATTGCTCAGCTCCAAAAACTCTTTCTCCCACTTCCTCTGCGAATCCAGCCCTGAGGCCACGTCGACCTTTTTCTCCTTTCGAGACTTCCAACGTCCTCTGCATCTATGCCACACATTTGGGAACTTGTTTTTATTATCTTGTATGGTCTTTTG
This sequence comes from Ailuropoda melanoleuca, assembly GCF_002007445.2. Taxonomy (NCBI): domain Eukaryota; kingdom Metazoa; phylum Chordata; class Mammalia; order Carnivora; family Ursidae; genus Ailuropoda; species Ailuropoda melanoleuca. Next base: position 12,157,281 of record NC_048226.1, read on the forward strand.
GTTCATTTTCAGCCCACATTTGATTCTTGGGATTGGGGACCATAGCAGAAATCATTTGTGGCTCTGGCAGAGTTTGGCATTGTAAAGAAAGAGTAACGGAAGCATGACTAGACACTCAATCATTCAAAGTGTCAGTTTTATAAGAGATTAGATGCAGCCATAAGGGAACTGATAAACTAGAAAATATATGAGAAGAAATTACCTACACTATTACACAAGAAGGGCACAAAGATTTAAAATATATAAGAGTGTGAAGGCATCGAGCACATCTAGCCTTAACAATAATAATAATAATAATAATAATAATAATAATAAAAACTGAGGTCCCCGAGAGAAGAAAAGAAAGAAACAATGAAACAATGAAGAGACAATGATAAGAGTTTTCCTTCACAAAACAAAAGCATTGATACACAGATTCAAGAAACTCAGTGGCATCCAAATAAGGTAAATAAAATGACTGGAGGGGTGCCTGGGTGGCTCAGTGGGTTGGGCATCTGCCTTTGGCTCAGGTCATATGATTTCAGAGTGCTGGGATCAAGCCCCACGTTGGGCTCTCTGNGCATTGATACACAGATTCAAGAAACTCAGTGGCATCCAAAGAGGGTAAATAAAATGACTGGAGGGGTGCCTGGGTGGCTCAGTGGGTTGGGCATCTGCCTTTGGCTCAGGTTATATGATTTCAGAGTGCTGAGATCAAGCCCCACGTTGGGCTCTCTGCTCAGCAAGGAGCCTGCTTCTCCGTCTCCCTCTGTCTGCCACTCTCCCTGCTTGTGTGCTCGCTCTCTCTTTCTCTGTCCAATAAATAAAATCTTTAAAAAAATGATTGGATTTGGTTTTCGTGCTTCAGTATCAGAAGGTTAATTTCACTCATTCACTACAGATGTTACATCATGTTTTATCATTTCTTGTTCCCTGTTGACATTTTCAAGGTTATTTGTTTCTCTAAACTTGTAAGAATAAGAATATTTTAAGGGTTAATTGACAACTCAACAACTAAATATTTTGATCATAAGCTTCTTTTATCTGTTGGTTCTTTTTCGTGGTCCCCTTTGTCCCTTTGTTATCTGGTTATCTTTGACACTGTGCTGGTCATCTCCTATAAAACTTGTTTGTAGGAATAATTTGAGTAAATGCTTTACTCCAGAGAGGATTTGCATTTGCTTCTTCCAGGCTCCTAAGGGAAGTAGTAGCTCAAATACATCTTCAAACAAATCCAAAGTTTGAAATTCACTGGGAGATCCATGTGATTGGAACCCTGGCTGCAGTCCCTCCCAAGCATTAGTCCTTCTCCTATTCATTTTCATTCCATATTGCCCTTATGTTCCTACGTTATTGGTTCCTATCAGACTTTCCGTCCTGTGACAGTGCTGGGCTATGATGTCTGTCGTCTTTCCCCCATGAAGTTGCCAAACATAAAGTTGATCTCTTAACTGCGCTTTTGACATTTTTATGGGACAACGGAGATAAAAATCATGTAAAAGTAGTGCCCATTTGCATATACTTTTTTTGGTTTCCAATTTTGTTCTCTTCTTTCTCCTTTCCCTTACCTTTCTTCCTTTCCCCTTCCCATTCTCCCTCCTCCTCCCCTCCCCTCTCTCCCTTTCCAACCCTCCCCTTCCCTTCTCTTTCTTTCCCTTTTCCTCCTGTCCTCTCTTCTTCCTTTCTTTCATTTTTTTCCTCCTCCTATTTGTTCTGGTGATTCCTTACTATCTTGCAAGTTTGTTGATCTTATAATCACTATTTCTTCAGTTTTGCTGAGTAGGTGCTGTTTGCAATGAGCTTTGATCAAGTAATCTGTTATTATTATTTCTCTCAAATACTTCTTTATGTCACAGTACATAACAATTGGTAATTAACAAATACAGTGGTGTTCATGTATTTTATTTTCCTCCTTCTATTTTTAAGTATGCCCCCAGAGTTTGCCATACCTCCCACGCCTAACATTGTGCCTGGCATGTAGTAGCTTCCAAATATTCTAAATAAATATCCTTTGAATAGGTTCAATGTCCTCATCTCTAGGATAGGAAAAATACTCCCTACCTTTTTGGTTTATTATAAGATTTATAATTTATAGGCATTGATATAAGAAAGTAACTGTTGTAGATTATTATGGTTAAATATCAGCAGATGTTAAGTAGTAACTGGCTTGAATGGGACTGATTATATAGCCTGCTGAATCTATTCTATTTCAAATGTCTTTGTTGCTTTCACTTTACTGAGAAGCTACACTTGCTTTGACCCTTTCCTCACACATTTGAAATCTTGAGCAAGCAATATTGATTTATCTCTGCAGTGATGGAGATGGCCTTTCAAGGAAACATCATAAATATCTGCTGTCAGTTTGAATTTCTTTTGTTTTCAATGGTTCTGTTTTTAAAATTTTGCAGTATTTATGGTAAGAAGCCAGTTTCCAGCTGTGAATACTATGTCAAGTATTTGTTTTTCTAATATTTAATACTTGAAGTAGCCAGAATCTATTTTAAGAAAAGACTTCTCCTTGTGTCTTAACCTCCCCCCCTTAGTCTTTGCAGGGTGGAATGGGAGATGCAAGAACAGGGGTACTGTCTCCCTCTCTTGATCCAGCATGGTAAGGACCACCATAGTGATATATGCAAGGAAGTATAGGGCAAGGATGAATGATTTATATATCTCAGCTTTCCCTTAGGCCTCACCATCCCCTGACAATCCTGCCAATTCTTTGCTTTCGTTGATCATTTACAAGTGTTGGGATGATGATACTGTTTTTTGGTCCAGAAGTGTTCAGAATTTTATTTTGCTCAGCCCAGGAAATTCATAAATGTTCTTTGATGTTGATGAAGAAGATGGCTACATGAAATATTACACTCTGAAATAGGACCAACCATTTGTGATGGCAGAATTAATGTCAGCCCCTCTGACGCTCAAGTTGTTAATTTTCTCTTAGATGAAATGAATAGTTTGGACTCTATATTTTTCCTTCCTGAGCTAACATTTTTCACTCTATAACAGAATGTAAAATGGGCCCTACTTGTCTCAGTTTTGGCTGAAACTGCAAAGATCAAAAATAGAACGATATCTTCCAATGACCCCACAGGAAGATACTAAACTGCTAATGCTACTTGATCTTATTGGAGCACC
>NC_048226.1:12163248-12186117 GCF_002007445.2 Ailuropoda melanoleuca
GGGATAGACTGGTGATGGGTAGTAAGGAGGGCACGTATTGCATGGTGCACTGGGTGTTATACGCAACTAATGAAGCATCAAACTTTACATCGGAATCTGGGGATGTACTGTATGGTGATTAACATAATATAATAAAATTAAATTAAAAAAAAAAGAGAAGAAAATGTTTTTTCTCATTTCATGAGTTGCCTTTCCACTCTATTGATAGTTTCTATGGACACACAACTTTCTAAAATTTTAATGAAGTCTTATTGATCTATTTTTTTCTTTTGTTGCTTGCACTTTTGATATTGTATTCAAGAAATCATTGCCAAATCCAATATTATGAAACTTTCCTCTTATGTTTTCTTCTAAGAGTTTTATAGTTTTAGCTCTTACATTTAGGTCTTTGATACATTTTGAGTTAGGTGTAAGAGAAGGATCTAAATTCATTCATTTGTATGTGTGGATATCTAGTTTTCCCAACACCATTTGCTGAAGCTTGCCCTTTCCACATTGAGTGGTCTAGGTCAATGAACCATACATGCAAGGTTTTATTTCTAGACTCTTTATTCTATTCCATTGTCCTATATGTCTGTTTTTATGCCAGTGCCACATCGATTTAATTGCCATAGCTTTGTAGTAAACTTTAAAATCAAGAAATGTGAGACCTTCAACTTTGTTCTCCCTTTTCAAGGTTGCTTTGGCTACTCAGTGTGCCTTGAGATTCCATATGAACTTTAGTATGGCTTTTTATCTTTCAGCAAAAAAATACTGCTGAGGTTTTGATATTTCATTGACTGTATATGGATTACTTGGGTAGTCTTACATCTTAACAATATTAAGTTTCTAAGCCACGAACGAAAATGTCTTTTCATTTATTTGTGTCTATGTTAATTTCTGCAATGTTTTGTAGTTGTCAGGGCAAAATTTTTTCATCTCTTATGTTAACTTTTTTCCTAAGTATTTTATTCTTTTTAATGCTATATAAATTGAGTTATTTTCTCAATTTACTTTTCTTATTGTTCATTGTTGATGCATAGAAACACAACTGATTTTTACATGTTGATTTTGTATCTGTAATTTCACATTTTTGTAGAATATTTAAGGTTTTTCTACTTATAAGATCTTGTCATATGCAGAGATTACTTCTTCCTTTCTAATTTGGACGACTTTATTTCATTTTCTTACCTAATTGCTCTAGCTGTAACTTCTAATACTATGTTGAATACAAGTAGCAAAACTGGGCAGGTTTGTCTTGTTCCTCATCTTAGAGAAAAAGCTTTCAGTCTTTCCTGTTTTACTATGACATTAGCTGTGGGTTTTTCATATATTACCTTTATTATATTGAGGCAGTTTACTTGTATTCTTAATTTGTTGAGTCTTTTTATCATGGAAGAGTATGGAATATTGTCAAATACTTTTTCTTTTTCAAGTGATATGATCACATACCTTTGTTTCTTCATTCTGTTTACAGTGATTGTTTTTCATAGTTGAATAATCTTTGTATCACAGGAATAAATTCTCCTTGGTGATTGTATGTAATCCTTTTAAGCTGTTGCTGAGTCTAATTTTCTGGTATTGAGGATTTTTGCATCAATATTCATCAAAGATTTTGGTCTGTATTTTCTCTTATTTGTGAGGTCTTTGTTTAGTGTTGGTATCAGGGTAATGCCGTCCTCACAGAATGAGTTAGGAAGTGTTCCTCCAATTTTTTGGAAAGTCTGAGAAGGATTGGTGTTATCTCATCTATAAGTGTTTGGTGTTACCTTCATCGATGAAGCAATTCGGTCTTGGGCTTTTCTTTGATGGGAGGATTTTGATTACTGATTTAGTCTCCTTACTAGTTTTAGATCTGTTCAGGTTTTCTATTTCTTTGTGATTTATAGGAATTTCTCCTTATTGTAGTCTTACCATTTTTTAAAAATTTATGTAGATAATAATGTCCCACTTTCATTTCTAATTTTAGCTGCTTGAATCATCTTTTTTTCCTAGTCAATCTAGATAAATTATATCAATTTTACTTTGTTAATCTTTTCAAAGAACCAACTCTTGGTTTCATTGATTTTCTCTATTTTTTAATCTATTTTATTTGTTTCTACTCTAATCTTTATTTTTCTCTTCTTTATGCTAGCTTTGTATTTAATTTGATCTTATTCTAGATTTTTAAGGTGTAAAATTATGTTGTTGATTTGAAATCTCCTTTTTAAATGTGTTTTCAGCTTTAAATTTCTCTCTTAACACTGCTTTCTCTGCATCTGATACATTTTAGTATGTTATCTTTTCATTTTCATTTGTCTCAACAAATTATCTAATTTCCTCTGATTTCTTCTTTAAAGTATTCATTGCTTTAGAGTTTATTGTTTAATTTCCATACATTTGTGACTAATCGACTTTTCCTTCTGATATTGATTTCTAGTTTTATTTCATTGTGGTTGGAAAAGATGCTTGGCATGATTTCAATCTTGTAAAATTTATTAAGACCTTGTGTGTGTGTGTGTTATCATATGACCTATCCTTGAGAATGTTCTTCAGAGAATGTGCACTTCAGAAAAATGTGTATTCTGTATTGTTGGTGGAGTATTCTTTATATGTCTGCTAGGTCTAATTGGTCTGTAGTGTTATCCAGGTCTTCCAAAGTGGGACATTGAAGTCGCCTACTATTATCATATGGCTTTTTATTTCTTCCTTCAATTCTGTCAATGCTCCCTTCATATATTATGGAGTTCATTTATGTTTATAATTATTATGTCTTCTTGGTGAATTGGCCCATTTACCATCATGTAATGTCAATCTCTGTCTCTTATAGCAGTTTTTACTTAGTCTATTTTGTCTGTTAATATTACGTCTATCTCTGCTCCTTTTTGGTTACTATTTGCATGGAATATCTTTCTCCATCATTTCACAATCAACTTATGTGTGCCCTTAGAAGAGTTTCTGCTTATAATTGGATCCTGTTATTTTAAAATAACCATCCATTCACCAATATATATCTTTTGATTGAAGAAATAAATCTATTTTACATGTAAAGTAATTACTGACAAAGAAGCACTTAGTTTTACCATTTTGTTATTTGCAGACTCTATGTCTTACACATTTTCCACTCCCCATTTCTTCTTTTTTTTTTGCCTTTTGTTTTTAGATTTTTTTGGTAGTAACACATTTTGATTGTTTTCTCATTTCCTTGTCTATATTCTATAAATACTTTCTTCATATTTATAAAGGAGATTACACATAATGTCTTAAAGGTGTGACAATCCATCTTGAATTGATATCAACAACTTAAATTATATACAGAACTCTACTCTTAACAGTTCTGCCCTGCCCAGTTTATGTTATGGATGTCACAAATTGCAGCTTTATCAATTTGTATTCATTAATGTAGATTTATAATTATGTTTATACCTTTGTCTTTAAATCCTGTAGTAAATTAGTTGAAGTTACAGCCAAAATGACAATAACATGAGTTTTTATATTTGTCTGAGTATCTTTCATGTACTTTATGTCTTTAATTGGCTTTGAGTTATTGTCTAGTATCTTTTTATTTCAACTTGAGGAGCTCTTTTTAGCATTTCTTGAGGGGCAGTTCTAGTGGAATAGACCACCTCAGTTTTTATTTGGAAATGTCTTTATTTTGTCCTCATTTTTGAAGAACAGTTTTGCCAGATATAGGATTCTTTGTTGACAATTCCTTTTTTTTTTTCTTTTCTTTCAGCATGGTAATTCTATCATTCCATTGCCTTCTGGCCTGCAAGTTTTCTGCTGAGAAATTCACCAATAGCCTTATTTAGGATACTTGTACATGATACATTGTTTTTTCCTTGTTGCTTTCAAGATTCTCTCTTTGTCCTTCCACAGTTTGATCGTAATGTGTCTCATTGAAAGTCTTTGTGTTTTTCCTGCTTGAAATTGGTTTGAGCTTCTTCTATTTGCATATCCATGTATTCCTTCAAATTTGGGAGTTTTTAGCCATTATTTCTTCAAATAAACTCTCTGTTCTTCTCTCTTCCCTTTCTGAGGCTCCCATAATGCATTTTTTGGGTCCATTTGGTAGCAATAAATTCCTTAGTTTCTGTTCACCATAAATTCCTCAGTCTCTGTTCACTTTTTCATTATTTTTTTCTTCTTACCCTTCAGATTCAAAATTTTCAAGTTACCTGTCTTCACGTTTTCTGACTATTTCTTCTGCCTGATTGAAACTATGTGTTTCTTTAACTCTTTGAGCATATTTAAGACATTCAATTCATAGTCTGTCTTTAAAGTCCAAAGTTGGTATTTCATAAGTTCTGTTTCTGGAGACTTGTTTTGCTCTTTTGAATGGCCCATGTTGCCCTGTTTCTTTGTATGCCTTGTGATTGTGAAAATTGGGCATTGGAAAAACAGTACTTCTCCCAATATTTGCCAACATGAAGACTTAAGGTCTTTTTAGGACTTTTCTGGGGATGCATCTTCCCTGAGGTTGTTTGTCTGCTTTTTTTTAATAACCAATTTTCCCATATGCACATGTACTTTTAAGTTTCCCAAGAGTCTTACCCCTGCTTCTTTTCAGGGTCTTGGGTGTTCTATTTTGTTTTCTTCCAGTAATAGCCTTGAGTGTATAGTCTTCTTGCAGTTTTTACATGCCACACTTCCCACCACTACCTTCTGCAGCTTCCAGCCTGAGATCCAACCTATCTTCTGAGCTCTGAGTCAGGTGAGACAGAAACCAGTCCATCAGGCATCGCACAGACAGACCACAATGCTGTAGACAAATTCCACTTTGTCTTCTCAACCCAAAGGAAAAAAGTGAGATTGGGCCACTTCCTCCCAGCCATGCCATGGCAAGCAAGAGGGGGGCAAGGATGAGTAAAAATACCACAAGATTTCTTACTATTTTGAATATAGTTTTTCTTGTTTGGGTGTCTCATTGGTTGTTGTAGATTTCTAATGGTTTCCAGAGTTTTATAAAGCTAATTTAGTGAATTTTTAGCTGTTTATTTGATATTTCCTTGGGGACCTGGAGCATAATAGTTTGCAATCATGTTGGTCTCACAGTAATTACTCACTTTTGTACTTAATTTCATATTTGAAATTGTGTATCCTTTTTTGTAAATAGGCCCTACTCCAAGATGTATATAGTTTGGGGCCCCAAAACCTAGATTTACTCCTGGCCGGAGGAAGGAAATTTTTAACTGTGAAACATGCATGAATTTTTACTATGTTACTGGACATATTAATTGTAAAAGTAAGTCATTTTATGTCTAAAAGAGACCAACTTTTTTTTTTATTTTCCCCCCATCTATTAAATTGATCCATCTATCAAGAGTTACAGAAAGAATCCATTCTGGGTCATGGAATCAACTGGACTTTCAGGATTGAAAATAAAGAATATGTATATATCCCCTATCACTCTCTTTTGTTTTCTCTTTATCTATCAATCTACTTTATTGCTTAGCATATGAATCTATAACCCTGTAAAAAGGAGAATAATTTTTTTTTTTTAATTTGAGAGTCTACCATTTAAGAAAATGTTTACAAACACTGGTTTTATAGTTAGATTTTAATTTTGATCTTAGGTCTGTTTTTATTGACTTGGGAAAGTTGTTTGTCCTCTAGAAGACTTGGTTTTCTTCATCTGTAAAGTACAGATTATAGAACATATTTTAGGATCGTAGTAAGAACAAAATGAGCTAATTCAAATAAGGGTCTTAGCATAATTCCTGACATGTAGAAAATCCTAACACTCAAAGAAGGGTTACTGTTATCATCCTTACTATTACCTGTTAAAATATTTAAAGAAGCAGGTAGTTTGGTTCACCTACTTTATAATTGGGTAAATTGAGGCCAAGAGTTTAAAACTTTATAATTAGGTAGATCGAGGCCAAGGGTTTAAACATTTGTTCATAGTTATTTAAGAGTTGGTAACTATACTATAGCTTATAAAATGTGGAAATTATCAGCATCTTCTTTTCACCTTTCCATCAGTTCATTATGAACTGCAAATTATAACTGTTTCCAGACCCTGAGCTGAGTATGCAAGATTTTCTGGATGCACCAGGCAGGTGGGGTTGGACTTGGAACTTTTCTAAGAATTTAGTCCCTTTATTGCTCATATTGCTGGAAAATCAATGACTTGTGCCAAACAAGTTGTTTTCTTCTCTTGACAAAAAGCAGATCAGCAAATTTTCATATTGCACTATTTTCAATGGCTGGAACATCAACATTTTATAACAAGAAAAAAATTAAACCTCTACAATATTTGGAAAAGTAGTGCTTGTAAAAATGTTCACATCCATTCACCATCTGGAAGAGCAAGGTTTTATAGTTAAGCCTAATGATGTTTAGAGTCACTAAGCATCTTGAAAAATGACCTCTTATTGAAGACATTTCCTCCACAGGACACCACAGTGTTCATCCTCCTACAACTTTACACTTGCTAAGGACTTATCCTAGAAAACTATAAAAAATATACATGAATACTCAAGACCATTGCCTTTTTACTGGGGAATGTTTTGAGGCCAAAATGAATTTCAGGTTCAGCAGTAAAACCCAACAAATCGTGGCTCTTTATTTCTCTCCTAAATCCCACATTCAGAAGTACTTATGGACAACTTCTCATGTGCCAAACACTGCACTGGAAATAGATAATTCAGGTATGGATCTGTGTATTCTCATTCTTCTCAAGTGGAGCCCTTGCTCATGCAAAGTCCTCCCAGTTCCTTTCCCACTTTCTCAGAGCTGGGCCAAACGTGACATGCCTGTTCCTCATACATAGTCCTTCGGGTCTGTGTGCATTCAGCAAAGGGGTCCTCAGACATATGTTGAAATAGTGATTGATTTTCCCCATCTGTGAGCAGGATGAGGTTTGCTAGATGTAGGCAGACTTGTGTTGAGGGAGAACAGCCATGCACACTTAAAATAAGCCTAACTTGATATTTTCCAAAGCCAACTAATCATGCAGGAAATTGTCCTAATTCATTTCTTTCTTTTTAATTTACACTTTGGGGTTATGATCTCAATATGCAGATGTATGGAAACTAATCTGGTGAGTCTCTTTTATACTCTCTCCAATTATGTGAGCTTACTGCCTGGCTATGGGAAGCTGCTCCTTTGGCCCTGGCTAACTGGTCACCTGGTTAAGGGGACTGAGAAATTTTTGTGTGTCTTTAGTGATTATTCTAAGTTTGAAGACAGGTCTTTCTTTTTAGTGAGCATGCAGGTGAACTGGCAATAGAAATTTTATTTTCATCCATAACGAGTACCTTTTCTATTGTCTTAAGTTTTTTGCATTCTAAACACTGAAAGTTTCTTTTCAGTTTGTGGGGCACAAGTCTTGGACAAAGATGGTTTCCTTCCCCAGGATGCATATGTCTAGGTCATAACAATGCTGAGCTGTCATCTGGCAAATGCTCAATGATGGCTTTGTACGAAACATTTACCCCTCAGTAAGAAAGAAAGTCAAAGAACTCTCACTCAGCCTTATGAAGAGTAAAGCTCACATATTAGGCAGACAGCTAGACCATATAAAACTCAACCTTCGGTGTTACTAGTGTTACAAGGAAGGACAGTTTCTTTAAAGTATAGTAGGAAAGAAGAAATAGGAAACCAGTCTGTCTCCAGAGGTTCTTCTATAGTTTCTGGACCAGCAGCATCACATCCCCTGGAAAACTGTGTTAGAATTGAAGTTCCCAGGCTCTGCCCAGACTTACTGAATTACAAATTCTGGGGTAGGGTCCAGCCATCCTTCTTTTAATCTTCGAGGTGATTCTGATACATGCTCAACTTTTAGACCCATTGTCTAGCTAGGCCATGCTCTCTTTGCCGCCTCACATTACCTCCCAACACGGAGCCATAGCAGAAGAGATTAGATACTATCCAGTTTGGGTCAATTTCAGCTAAACTTTCAGGTAGGCAAAAAAGTCATTCAACTATTGGTATCTGTTGTGCAGGACTTTAATATTATCTTTTGTCCTAGTAGTTCTTAGTTCAGTTTCTGGAACACAATAAATGATTTATTAATAATTGTTGAATGAGCATGATCAATAAAATATACACACACACACACACACACACACATATGCCTACATATGGGAAAACACACACACACATATTGAAGTAGCTAATTGATGTAATACACTAATACTATATAAATATTTTAAATGATATAAATAATATAAAATTAAATATTGTATAATATTTAATATATCTATTATAAATAATATAGTATATAAATATTTTATAATATTTTATAAATAATATAAAATTAAACATATTATATTATATAAACATATCATATAAAGTAACCACTTCAATAAAAGGCTAGAACTAGGGCTACGGTCTAGGTGATTGCAGACCACTTGTGAGGGTGAGTCCTGAAAGGGAATGGATGGAAAAGCAAATTTCTCCTTGAATACGCACAGAGTCAGTTTCTAATGCCAAACATTATTTCTTCAAATGTTGCCCCACTGGAACCTGGATTGCCACAATAGCGTTCTGGATATTTTCCTCCCTTCAGCATTGGCCTATTTCAATGTATTACATAAGTAACATCAGAATAATGTTCCTCCAGGGTCACTTTGTTTGCATAATTCCTTTTAGTAATTCTCCAGTTTGTGGGTTCATAGCGCTCTCTGTGCCGTGCACCCACAGCATTGTGTGAATACCTCTATGCTAATGTAAATGTCTCTCTACATAACCAGATCCTTCTCTGTCTCTAAAGAGATTGCCGTGGAAAGAAGGAATGCATTAATTCCTTTGTGTAATTCTTTTTTCTTATTCCTGGGATTTAGCACCTAAAACTGGCTTATAAAAACGTGCCATGTGTGTTTGCTTAATAAGGGAATAAAATTAGTCTCTGATCATAGTTTACACTCCTTCCATAAATTTATCCAAACCATTGAGCTTTGCCCATTTCCTCATCTATCCTTCTCATCTTTGCTCTGACAAACCCCCCTCGAGTCCACTCCTTGCTCAACTGGTTACTTAAGCTACTACTGGGCCGTACCTTTGACATCTCGGGGATTACTCTGTATTTGGAGGTTCAGAATTGAAGCTGGCAGTGAAACACTTAAGGGACTTTGTACTTCTTTTGGCTCAATCTCTGATCTAGAAATCCGAAGAGTTGGCTTCCTGACCAGTTGCACACTTCTCTGCTTAACAAACTTGTTCATCATAAAGCCTCAAATAAGAGTTTATTTATTCTTTCTAGTGAGAACGACAACATAGTAGAATGTCAGACAATGATTCAGTGACTTCTGTCACTTTTGACTCTCAGAGGGGCCATCACCCAGTTGAAGCTACGAGCCTCTCCCAAAGCTACGAGCCTCTCCCCTTTGTCCTCAAAGTCTATGTAGCCTTTGAGGACAGCTCTGGCTGCCCATCCCCCATGTGCNCGAAGAGTTGGCTTCCTGACCAGTTGCACACTTCTCTGCTTAACAAACTTGTTCATCATAAAGCCTCAAATAGGAGTTTATTTATTCTTTCTAGTGAGAACGACAACATAGTGGAATGTCAGACAATGATGATTCAGTGACTTCTGTCACTTTTGACTCTCAGAGGGGCCATCACCCAGTTGAAGCTACGAGCCTCTCCCAAAGCTACGAGCCTCTCCCCTTTGTCCTCAAAGTCTATGTAGCCTTTGAGGACAGCTCTGGCTGCCCATCCCCCATGTGTTCTGCTCGCAAGCATTCTACACAGGCAGGGGCAATGTCTGCCATTACCACATTCTTCCACGGGCTTTCGGCTGTTCTCAACCATTCTTCATATTTATAAAAGTTAACCAGATGTCCGATGCTGATGAAATCGCCCGAGAGACATCTGTCAAAGAATGTCATCTTTCAAAGTGGTTCCAAATGGGTTAATTTTATTACCTGTAGTTGAAATTGCTAAAGCCCAAATCAAACAGAGTAGAGGTGGATTATGGCTTTACTCTGTCCCCATCAGAGTGACACAACCCTCTCCCTTTGTGCTTTGTTTCAGTCCTGACTTGATTGGTGAGGTTTCCTTCCGCCTGTAGATTTCAACCTCTGGGGTCAGATAGGAAAACACAGCTTGGCCTCACTTCATCCTAGTCCCCCAGCTTCCACTTAGGCAAGTGTCTTCAGAAAATGCTGGTTCTTCACTTGAACTCATAATGTTCCAAAGCAGAAAATGAAAGCGAAGCACACCCAAACTGCGGCCACCTACCAGCCACAAGTTACATATTTAATTCTGCTAAACTTTTTTTTGCATTTGCTTGTACTATTTTCACATTTATATCCTAAATTAATGTAGTGTGAATTCCTTTTAAAGCATGAGATAATGTTGCATAGGACTTGCGGGCATGGATTTTGGAGTAAGGTAGACAAGCATCTGAAAGCCAGCTCTATCCTTTGTTACATTAAGGATCTTATAGAAGTCTCTTCCCTAAGCCTCAGTGTTCTCATGTGGATATTGAGGATAACAATTCCTAGCTTAAAGGACTGATGTGAGAAATCACAAAAGATATATTCATTCCACAAATATTTTTAAACACCTACAGGAGGGGCTGCCTGAGTGGCTCAGTCGGTTAAGTGTCTTTCTCCGGCTCAGGTCATGATCCCAGGGTCCTGGGATCGAGTCCCACGTCCAGCTCTTTGCTCAGCGGGGACTCTGCTTCTCCTTCTCCCTCTGTCTGCCTTTAAAAAAATTACAAATAAAACAAACATCTATAGGAATTGAACCAAGAGAAGAGGAGGTAATTGTGAGCAAGACGAGAATGGCCTTCCACTCCTTCTGGGTCTCTAACCTCAGGGCTTGCATANTAAAAAAATTACAAATAAAACAAACATCTATAGGAATTGAACCAAGAGAAGAGGAGGTAATTGTGAGCAAGATGAGAATGGCCTTCCACTCCTTCTGGGTCTCTAACCCCAGGGCTTGCATAGCAATGAAAATTGTGCTAAGAGTAGTGGAAGAAACAGCCAGCATGTTTTAAGAATCCATAGCGTGACATCCACACAGTCTGGGTCATGGAAAGAAATTGTCACAATATACTAGGTTGGGGGAAATGTCCAATGGCTAAGATAGGAAATCCCTGATTCACCTGTTCCTGGACATTTTGGCTGAGTGCTGAAAAATGCAGAGTAATTAGCTAGACAGAGAAGGCTCTGGGGAGAAGGGAGAGGGGAGAGCAGGAAGCCTGAATAAAGTTCTGAAAAACTGAAACAAGCCCGCGAAGACTCTAAGGAAACACATGAGGGTCAGCCTTGGCCTGAATATGGAAGACCTCATGGGCCTGATAAGGAGTACATTACTACGCGCTGGGTCTGCGGTATGTTCTCAATAAATAGTAACTATATCATTCAAAAAACGTGCATTAATTGGCTTCTAAGAAGTAGGCAGTATTCTTACTAGTAACTACTTTAGAACTGCCGTTTATTTTTCTGTAAGACATCCAACAGAGCCTCCCCTCTGTGAGTATAATCCGTAAATGTAGATTTGTGGCCTGAAATCAGATTGTCTTCAGGCGAACAGCAACTTTCTTATTTTTATTTTACATTTTATATAGGCCAACGTCTCCACTACCCGCATGGGACACTTAAGTCTAATTGTCGATATAAGCAGTTAAACCGACTCCTTCCCAGAAGAATGCCAGTCACCCCAGGCAAGAGCTTTTGGAAGCTTGGCATCTTTCAAATGCCTCATTTTGAATAAGCAGGGTACTCTTCTGGAAAGATTTAAGGCCACGTTATGTAACTTGCAATTAGTGGCTTCCCACAAATTACATATCAGTCCAGCAAGTACAATTTCCCTCAAGTGCTTTGTTGACTGGCTCACGGGATTGCCCGTCATTGTTGTCCAGGGGTTAGACATATCCTCCCCACCCTCCCTTTCTCCCCCACTTAGATACACATCCCAGGTGCCTAGCCCAGGCCACCTTACCCGGGTCTTTACAAGGCCCTCCACCAGGGACACTCAAAAGCAATGTCCCATGTTGCCTTGAAGAGATCTTTTATTTTCCCGGCAGGAATGTTTTTCCATTTCGTTTTCAGCATGTGGGTGACGCGGAACCTACACCAGCTTATCACCTCCATGACAGTAAATCAAAGATGCACAGGAACAATAAAAACATATTCGTAGCAGTAAAATATGACACAGTTGCCAGTACTGAGCCAAATCGATTTTTTCGCGGACCATAAAAGCGAAGTGAGCAAGGAGATGGGAGAGGCTGATTTCTTAAGGCAGAAAACACTTCCAGGGGCACCGACGCCTAATCAGATACAGTGAATAATTTTGAACCGCGGAACATTTTATCAAAAGCTCTTCGCCTCTGCTAAACAGGTTTTGGGGAGATGCTGCCTCCCGGCAAAGGCGACGTGTGCTTGATCGCTTCGGGACACGGCTGGTTGACATCAGCGTTTGGGCGGAAGCTGACGCGGTTGCAATGTCATGGTAGGACCCAGAAGGACGCTGGCTGTCCAGCTCGTGCCTGTCGGCTGGGAACCCCTTCCGGCACAGGCAGGGCGGGCTTACGGACAACAACGTTTCACTGTTAAAAAAAAAAAAAAATAGAGCAATATGATAGATATGAGGAGTCTTAGACTCTGCCAGGTTTGGCCTTTTTTCAGCTCTCGGACAGTGGCCAGATCACCTGAGTGTCTAGGTTTCTATTTCCCGATCTGTCAAATGAAGGAATTAGGCGGGTAATCTGTAAAAAACTGCTCTGATTGTAAGACTGTACATTACTGGATTCACATCTCAGGTCGTTCTTTAATTCTGTATNTCAGTGACACACCCCTCTCCCTTTGCGCTTTGTTTCAGTCCTGACTTGATTGGTGAGGTTTCCTTCCGCCTGTAGATTTCAACCTCTGGGGTCAGATAGGAAAACACAGCTTGGCCTCACTTCATCCTAGTCCCCCAGCTTCCACTTAGGCAAGTGTCTTCAGAAAATGCTGGTTCTTCACTTGAACTCATAATGTTCCAAAGCAGAAAATGAAAGCGAAGCACACCCAAACTGCGGCCACCTACCAGCCACAAGTTACATATGTAAATTCTGCTAAACTTTTTTTTGCATTTGCTTGTACTATTTTCACATTTATATCCTAAATTAATGTAGTGTGAATTCCTTTTAAAGCATGAGATAATGTTGCATAGGACTTGCGGGCATGGATTTTGGAGTAAGGTAGACAAGCATCTGAAAGCCAGCTCTATCCTTTGTTACATTAAGGATCTTATAGAAGTCTCTTCCCTAAGCCTCAGTGTTCTCATGTGGATATTGAGGATAACAATTCCTAGCTTAAAGGACTGATGTGAGAAATCACAAAAGATATATTCATTCCACAAATATTTTTAAACACCTACAGGAGGGGCTGCCTGAGTGGCTCAGTCGGTTAAGTGTCTTTCTCCGGCTCAGGTCATGATCCCAGGGTCCTGGGATCGAGTCCCACGTCCAGCTCTTTGCTCAGCGGGGACTCTGCTTCTCCTTCTCCCTCTGTCTGCCTTTAAAAAAATTACAAATAAAACAAACATCTATAGGAATTGAACCAAGAGAAGAGGAGGTAATTGTGAGCAAGACGAGAATGGCCTTCCACTCCTTCTGGGTCTCTAACCTCAGGGCTTGCATAAGCAATGAAAATTGTGCTAAGAGTAGTGGAAGAAACAGCCAGCATGTTTTAAGAATCCATAGCGTGACATCCACACAGTCTGGGTCATGGAAAGAAATTGTCACAATATACTAGGTCGGGGGAAATGTCCAATGGCTAAGATAGGAAATCCCTGATTCACCTGTTCCTGGACATTTTGGCTGAGTGCTGAAAAATGCAGAGTAATTAGCTAGACAGAGAAGGCTCTGGGGAGAAGGGAGAGGGGAGAGCAGGAAGCCTGAATAAAGTTCTGAAAAACTGAAACAAGCCCGCGAAGACTCTAAGGAAACACATGAGGGTCAGCCTTGGCCTGAATATGGAAGACCTCATGGGCCTGATAAGGAGTACATTACTACGCGCTGGGTCTGCGGTATGTTCTCAATAAATAGTAACTATATCATTCAAAAAACGTGCATTAATTGGCTTCTAAGAAGTAGGCAGTATTCTTACTAGTAACTACTTTAGAACTGCCGTTTATTTTTCTGTAAGACATCCAACAGAGCCTCCCCTCTGTGAGTATAATCCGTAAATGTAGATTTGTGGCCTGAAATCAGATTGTCTTCAGGCGAACAGCAACTTTCTTATTTTTATTTTACATTTTATATAGGCCAACGTCTCCACTACCCGCATGGGACACTTAAGTCTAATTGTCGATATAAGCAGTTAAACCGACTCCTTCCCAGAAGAATGCCAGTCACCCCAGGCAAGAGCTTTTGGAAGCTTGGCATCTTTCAAATGCCTCATTTTGAATAAGCAGGGTACTCTTCTGGAAAGATTTAAGGCCACGTTATGTAACTTGCAATTAGTGGCTTCCCACAAATTACATATCAGTCCAGCAAGTACAATTTCCCTCAAGTGCTTTGTTGACTGGCTCACGGGATTGCCCGTCATTGTTGTCCAGGGGTTAGACATATCCTCCCCACCCTCCCTTTCTCCCCCACTTAGATACACATCCCAGGTGCCTAGCCCAGGCCACCTTACCCGGGTCTTTACAAGGCCCTCCACCAGGGACACTCAAAAGCAATGTCCCATGTTGCCTTGAAGAGATCTTTTATTTTCCCGGCAGGAATGTTTTTCCATTTCGTTTTCAGCATGTGGGTGACGCGGAACCTACACCAGCTTATCACCTCCATGACAGTAAATCAAAGATGCACAGGAACAATAAAAACATATTCGTAGCAGTAAAATATGACACAGTTGCCAGTACTGAGCCAAATCGATTTTTTCGCGGACCATAAAAGCGAAGTGAGCAAGGAGATGGGAGAGGCTGATTTCTTAAGGCAGAAAACACTTCCAGGGGCACCGACGCCTAATCAGATACAGTGAATAATTTTGAACCGCGGAACATTTTATCAAAAGCTCTTCGCCTCTGCTAAACAGGTTTTGGGGAGATGCTGCCTCCTGGCAAAGGCGACGTGTGCTTGATCGCTTCGGGACACGGCTGGTTGACATCAGCATTTGGGCGGAAGTTGACGCGGTTGCAATGTCATGGTAGGACCCAGAAGGACGCTGGCTGTCCAGCTCGTGCCTGTCGGCTGGGAACCCCTTCCGGCACAGGCAGGGCGGGCTTACGGACAACAACGTTTCACTGTTAAAAAAAAAAAAAAATAGAGCAATATGATAGATATGAGGAGTCTTAGACTCTGCCAGGTTTGGCCTTTTTTCAGCTCTCGGACAGTGGCCAGATCACCTGAGTGTCTAGGTTTCTATTTCCCGATCTGTCAAATGAAGGAATTAGGCGGGTAATCTGTAAAAAACTGCTCTGATTGTAAGACTGTACATTACTGGATTCACATCTCAGGTCGTTCTTTAATTCTGTATCTCGGGACAGCACCATTGAATGCCTGGACCTTAATCCTAGTGTAACAACAATAATGCATGTTTTCTAACGTACTTTGACGTTTCATGTAGACACTCCATGTGAAAATCTCCAGCAAAAGGCTGGACACAGTAAATCTCACTGGCATCCGGAAGTCTTGGTAACGGTGACTTGGAAAAGAAAATAATTTGTCTTGAAAATAGCTTCTGGGTACCAGGAAGACTCTCACCTAAGCAAATGATTTCTCAGAGCTAGCATTTGAACAGATTAGCAGGGGGGAGTGGGATCTGAATGAAGAAGAGAAGCCAAGGTTTAAAACAGCCTTCGCGGCCACCTGTTTGCCCTTAGAAGCAGCGGGATGGCCATGACGAGGCAAGTTTAGAAGAGAACTACACTAGGATGAGAGAAATTGAGCCTGGGACCTATGGGGTGAAGGATCTGCGGACACCATCTCACCACCATGTAGGGTTTATACTTCTGATCTCCTTCCAGAGGCACCCAGCAAAGAGCTTAGAAGCCAGGGGACTGAAGTCTGACATTGTAACGGAGATAACTAGCTTTCCCTCGAAAATGTACACTCCTTCCATGGTGTGGAATGAGTGCAAGAATAAGGCTACCTTCCCATCCAGGTTCCACACTCTCACTTCCCGCTTCTGTATACACATCCGGCCACGTGACCTGCCCTCACCAATGGCACTGGCATAGAGGTGGTGGGTTGCGCTTCCGGGCTGGGTTCTTTAGCAAAGAAGGTCACCTTCTGCCTTCTTCTCTGCCTGTGCATCCGCTGACAGATGCAGATGCACCAGGACCTTATGGAAAAGGTGAAAGCCCACGTGAGAGGGGCCCGAGGTCGCCAACTTCCCCACACCCAGGAAAGCTGTCTTTGAAACGGGAATATCCGTGTTGCACTCTGACCTGAGTGAGAAGTAGATTTCTATTATGTTAAGTGACAGAATGTCGTGGCTTATCAGTTGTGCTAGCAGGAAGGAGGTCTTGCTATGGCAACATGGGGAGACCTCGAAAACATATGCTTAGAAAAAAAAAAGCCTTATGTAAAGGAGTTATAGACTATTAGTAGATTCACATGGTGTTCTAGACCAGGGAGAACTAATGGCAAAATATCAGAAAGCTTGTTGCTTCTGGAGGGGTGGGGTGAGGTTTGAATGGAAGGAGCATGGGGAAACTTTCTGGGAGGGATCTTTACGTTCTCTATCTTGACAGGGGTGTAGGTTCCACAAGCGTATGCATTTTCAAAAGTCAGGAAATATGCAGTGAAGATTTGTGCACTTCTTGCACATAAATGTCACACTCCCTAATAGCTATAAACAAATATAGAACTCCAGTTAATGATAGGTATGCTCTAAAGCTTAGAGGAAAGATTTATGAATGTCTACTTGGCAAGGCGTCAAAGATAAGATGAATCACATACAGTTCATAGACAAACCACTGAAACTGAGAGAGGTGGACAGCAAATAGTCTAACCTTCACTATAAGAATACATTGGGTGGGATTTGAGCCCATCTCTATCTCCTTCCAAATCTATGCTCCTTCCACTCTGTACCGGAATGAATGGGTAGAAAACCTAAACGGCTTGATAAGACTCGCTATGAGAAGAAGGATTCAGAGGGAGGGAAAGAGACTGTGAATAGTTAGAATTCTACAGAAACCAGGTAAAAATCATATAGAGTTTCAACAATAGACTGCTAATTAGCTCTAATGCTTATATCTAACATGGGGTTTTCTGAGGGCTGTGACATTCATGGATGAGTAATTAACCTATGCAGCAAATCCATTCCATTTGCTGCCATGACACAGCCAATCAAGACTGGCTTACTGTTTGCTCATTTGGAAAGTGATTAGGATTCCCATTTAGACTTAATTACAGTGCAAAGGTTGACAATTATCTTCTTTATAGAAGCATCAGATGCTTCAATATCCCAGTGAACATGTGCCTATAATTATGTACATAATTTGTCTGGCAGAAAATGTAACCCAGTCATTACCTGGATCTTATGCCTATAATTAGAGATCATAAAAATACCAAATGGGAAAAGTGGGTTGGTGGGATGTTCGGCCTGTTATAACGTAAGAACCTGTAGGGAGCTGTGAGCGGGGACTTAGTAGCAACCAACATCTCTTGGATTGCTGCCCTCTGGAAAAGGTAATTAAGAAGTGTGAGAGAAAGGTGAAAATCACAGCAGAGTCAGAAAGAACAGCACAATTGCTTTTCCAGGTCTTGACTGCAATCATTAAAAGTCCCATAGGCATCCAGATTCAACACAACTAAAACCAAACTCATTAACCCAACACTTGCCCCACCATACCTACTCCTCCGCTTGTATTTGCTGTCTTAGATAATGGCTAAGCATTCTAGAGTCATCTGTAACCATTGCTACCTAGTTCCAGCTTTCCAGTCAAAGAGATGGAATTTTAATCATTTCTTCCTGATTGGAGTCTGCTCCTCTCCGTGACGTTACTCTTCCATACTTCTGCTTTTGTCACTATCATAGGGTCAGTTGCAAGAGAAAGGAGAAATGGTTCTGCTTTCCTCTAGCCCCTCCTCTCTGATGTTCCCCTTTTACATTTTCTTCACTATGACCATCTCTAGTCACAAAGCAAGTTATGTCACTCTGCCTTCAGAAGACTTAAGAACGTCCACTTTTTTCCTAAACAACATTGATCAGGGCACATCAAGAATTTTATGCTTTGGATTCTGTGCCAGGCTATCCTTTTCTTCCCTACTCTTCAATTTAGGTAGCTTTAGTAGATGACTTATACTGAATATGGAATGCAATACGCTCATTATTTTGGTTATCACTTGTCTAGCTAACTACTACAAAACTGAGTATAATCCTCCTAAAAAGCCAATCATTCCTTCTATTCGATTCCTGCTTGCCTTTTAAGCTAACTTCATGCCCGTTGCTCAACTTTGCTGCACATTCTCTAAACGAAACCAATCTCTCTCTCCACAATACCTCTATAATGTTTGGTTCAACCCTCTTTTATCCTAAATCGGAATATCATTGTCTATGATAAATTATCTCTCTGGCCAGAAGTTAAGTGTGAGGTCATGTCTTATTTATAATCCCTTTATATAGCACAGAGCCTGGAACATGGTAGGTCCTGAATATATGTTCTATTGATCATGAAATTGATTCACTGAAGGAAAAATAAATGGTTCTACAACAGATGTATCCCTATGCTTGGTGTACTCTCTAGAACAAGTTTAAAATCTGTGGTTGCCAGCCTCCAAGAGATACACCAAAGATCTCCATCTCCTACTCTTCGCACTCTGTGTAGTCTCTTTCTACATTCTACTGGAGTTGGTCTATATGTCCATTAGAATATGGCAGAAGTCATGATATTACACTTCTGAGGATGGGTTATAAAAGACCCTGAAGTTTCCATCGCTTTGTCTCTCAGTCGCTCTGCCTTTCTCTCTCTGTGTCTCTCTCTCCACTCACCCTGTTAGAAACCAGGTGTCATGTTGTGAGCAGTCCTATGAAAGGACTCACAGCGGTATCAGTTGGGCCTCCCACCAACAGTCACTTGAGTGAGCTTGCAACTCACTTCAAACAGCTGAGCCTCCAGATGACTGTGGCCCCAGGGGTCAGCTTGACAGAAACTTCATGAAACTTAGGGATGGAGAACCAGAACCACCCAGGTCAGCTGCTCCCAGATTCCAGGACCTCATATGAAATAATAAGTGGGTGTGACAAAAGCTGTTATTTTTTGGAGTAATTTTTTATGTAGCGATAGATAACTAATGCACTTCCTAATAAATGTTTGTGGATGTTATTAAAAATAGTAAGAAGGAAGTGGTTTCTTTCCTCTTTTTCAATTTTTAGCCAAAGGATTTTGTTGTTACTGGAACGGACACCTGGGTGTTGGTTTCTATTTGAAGCCCATCACAAGGAACGTCTTTTTCTCCATCACAAGGAACGTCTCAGATACAGTGAAGAGGAGGTCATGATCTCACTTCTTGGAGGAGTGAATATTTGTGCTAATTAGCAGCATGTTCAAGTATAGTACGTCAAGCAATAAACTATTTGTACTTAATCTTCCAACTCATTTTTTTAATAGAAAGAATGTGATACCAAGGAAAAAACATTCAACTACTATATATCTGGTCAGAACTTACAAAGTAACCTTATTTTCTAGCTTTGTATTCCAACGTCTAATTGCTAAAACCAATAACATTTCTGATTATTTTGGTCGAAAGTAAGATCCTTCATTTTGTTTCCACAATATTGCAACATGAAAAAAAATATATGATACTATCTAGAAGAGACCTTATTTATGCACTTCAAGGAAATTCAGGAAGAGATTTTTAAAATGCAGTATAACTCAGGATTCCACACTTTTTATATTCAAATATACTTCCATGAAAGTGTTTATATTTATCATAATTAGGAAAATGTCATAAATTACAGACATAACGAACCTTGTCTGTACTAATTTAATAATTCTTTGGTTTACATGAACCTGCTCATCCAGATTCAGCTACTCACCAAATATTTATGGAATGTCAACCAATAACTGGTCAACGGTTTTAATATTATTAGAATCTGGGGT
Source organism: Ailuropoda melanoleuca (assembly GCF_002007445.2). Taxonomy (NCBI): domain Eukaryota; kingdom Metazoa; phylum Chordata; class Mammalia; order Carnivora; family Ursidae; genus Ailuropoda; species Ailuropoda melanoleuca. The sequence continues at coordinate 12,183,202 of NC_048226.1, forward strand.
ACGAGAAACTAAAATTATGGACTTCCAGCATGAACAAACCTCTCTAGTTAGAACTTTTCCTTCTCCTCCTGGAAATCCCCTGAAAGACACAAAAACACAAATGCACATGCCCCAAGGGAAACAAACAAGACCTTTGCACACTGTGTTCAGTAAAACTAGGAGGCAAATATAATTCTTAGACCTCAAAATATTTCTAAGAATCGTGAAAAGCAGCTGGCATTGAGCAGAAGCCATCCCGGAAGAGCAGAGTAACAAAGTAATGGGAGAGATCTCAGTGGTAAGAATCCTTGGTATTGATTGATCTTAGAAAGTAGCAACACAAATATACTTCCTAAAGGAACAACAAAACCCGGAGGTGCAAAACCTGGATCTCTTATTTGCAATATTATGAGTCAGAGCTGGGTGAATTGGGCTGATGAAAAATCTTTTGTGAGCCCCATTTGGTTGAAAGAAGCCTAGGCAGCAGATTGACTCAGAAAAGTAGGTTGGTATCTTGGTTCCTTCCTGTAAGAAACTCTTAGAATTATCTTGCCCACAAAATACAATGTATTCAGTGATGAATAACCAGAGGAGCTAACACAACATTGACACAAAGATTTAAAAGGAAATAAAAAGAAGGAAAAGAGAAATATTAGTGATCAACTAAACGCACAGAGGCTTACGTGCATGTGCGCACACACACAAATTTGTCGCGGAATAGATAAAAATTGTAGCCAAATAAATGTGACACACATTTTAAAATCCTAAAAAATTGCAACTTTTCTATGGAGAACCATGACGCCAAAATGAAAGAATTCAGAGAAGAGATGGTAAGTGTAGCAGGAAAATACACGTCAAAAGAGAGGCGGGTCATGTTTCTGAAGCATCTCAGAGACCATGTATGGTCTCAAGGGTGATGATCTATGCACAGCCCTTAGCACATGCATGGCCATAGCAAGTCCTCGTCAGTTTTGGTTGCCATTAGGATTTCAGGGAAGGATGGAGGGATGGGCGCTTACCTTTCTGTGCATTGTGCATGGTTTCATGAGTGACCTCATAATCCCTGACTAGCAGCCAGAAAGGTGCCTTTTACATTGGTTCCCAGGTCTTTATTTCCCTATATTAGGTCTGATCCTCTTCTTCATGCCTCAAAACACCTCCAAGTGTTTAGAAAAATTAATAGTAAAGAGAATATGGTATATATTTACAATGGAATATTATTTAGCCTTAGGAAAGAAAGAAATCCTGCCTTTTGTGACAACGTGGATGAACAGGGAAGACATGTGAAGTGAAATAAGCCAGACACAGAAAGACAGATACTGCATGATTCCATTTAAATGCGACTTCTAAAATAGTTAAATACACAGAAGCAGAGAGTAGGCTGGTGGTTGCCAGGGGCAGGGGGTAGGGGAAATAGAAGAATATTGGTCAGGGGGTACAAGGTTTCAGTTATGCAAGATAAATGAGTTCTGGAGATCTAATGAACACCAGTATGACTACAGTTAATACTATTTTGTACCCACAAAATTTCTAAGAGGGTAGATCTTAAGTGCTCTCACCACAAAAAAAGGAAATGAGGTGATGGGTATGTTAATTAGCTCGATCATGGTAACCGCACCGTACACCTACATCAAAACATCGAGTTGTACACCTTAAATATACACAATTCTTATTTGTCAATTACACCTCAATAAGGATGGGAAAAAATAGAATTATTCTGCTAAGTAGATGACAATTCCAGAATAAATGTGTTTTGTAAGTTCAGAGATGCACGCGCTTTACTTGAAGGATAAACCTGTGCCATTTGAAAAGGCCAGAGGCTCGGAATGGTCATGAACAACAACAGAAACAAAACCCACCAGCAAACAGAGCTGGAGCGAGCAAGAGCGCTGCGTGAACTCCGTGCATCCTAGGCTTCCTTGAGGGAGGGTAATTTTTCTGCACCGATCACCGTCCAGGGACTCATTCAGCCTCATTCCAAATCTCCTCATTTTTTCTACCAGTGAATGTTAGCACAAGGAGCAAAGAAACAAGATTTGCAAATGAGAAGTGGTTAATCCTTTGTTTTCATGTGGCTACACAGGCTCTTGACATTAATACCACGAGGTATCAACTGCACCCTATCATTTGTATGCGTGTCAGCTTTGTAATATTACTTAGCGCTAATAGATTAGGATTTCAGGGCATTCCACATTGGCAGTATTCCTGGGAGGAGGGGAAGGACAGGCAAGCATCTTCACATGCAGGAAAAGAAGCTAATTCATGTTTCTGCCTCCTGCCTCTGGCGAAGAGTAAGCTCTGTCAAGTGTCTCTGATTACAAGGCACCATGTGATTTCTTAGTAAATAGCAATTAGTGGTGACAGTGAATGCTAATGCCATGTGAAAACAAATCGAGAGGGCCAGCCCGGGATTTAGGAGGATCGAAACTCCCTCCTGGTAGGAGACAGAATCCTCAGCTGCTTAAACAGCCACATGGGTTCCAAAGTTTTATTTTATACGTATATTTAGGGATTTCTCACACTGTGATCAAGGACCAAGTCTATTCCCCCCAATACTTTTGTAAACCACAATAAAATAAATTCCTACAAATAAACTGAAACAAAAAGCAGACATTCAGGGGCACTTGGGTGGCTCAGTCGGTTTGGCATTTGCCTTCCGCTCAGGTCATGATCTCAGGGTCCTGGGATGGGCCCCAGGTGGGGTTCTGAAGTCAGCAGGGAGTCTGCTTGAGGATTCTCTCTCTTCCTCTCCCTCTTCCACCCCCCACTCACACTCTCTAAATAAATAAATAAATACAATCTTTAAAAAAATAAGCAGACATTCAAAGTATATGTTCATTTCAATAAATAATTTGATTCAACAAATATATAAATATATACACACACGCCGTATATACACACATTATATATATATATATATATATATATATATATATA
>NC_048226.1:12189265-12198258 GCF_002007445.2 Ailuropoda melanoleuca
TAAATATAAAAATATATTTTATATAAAATATATAAATATATTTTATATTTAAAATATGTAAATATATTTTATATTTAAAATATGTAAATATATAAATATTTAAAAAATAAATAAATAAAATAAATTTAAAAATCTTTAAAAAAATGTTAAAAAAAATGAGTTCATTTCGATTTGGTAGGTGAACTATAGTTTTTTGACCCCTGATCTGCAGCAAGGATCAAATGAAATGCAATGGGGAAGGGGAGGGGATTAACAATGCCTGGCAGATATTCAGCGCTCATGGTCAATGGTCAACATCTAACCCAAACGTTGCCAGATAATTCTCATCTTCGTGGCTAATTGGAAAGAGATATCCTGTTTCAGTGTCAGCCTCCATAACCCAAGTAAGGTAAGTTTAAGAGAAAGAAGATCAGGAAAAACATCCCACGTCACCCTGGTACACATGGTGACACATGTGCCACACTTCAGGTGGCTGTAGGGGACAGTGCTGACAGTGCTGGGGAGGTGTGCTGATGATGCATGATTTGGGCTTGCTTTAGCCATAGGACCGCTTCAAGTATAAAAACGCTGCTGGAGGAACCAGCAGGTGCTTAGTTCTATTCTTTTTGATCAGATACTTTGGGTTCTTAGGTTAACAAGAAGGATGTTCCTTCCCCGGGAGAGAACACACAGACTTGACTCAGAGCAGTTCTACCACCTTAGGAAAAGGCAGTAAATTCTTCTTTTTAAATAGGCCCGTTGATGAGGTGAGGGGAACCAAACCAAACAACACAACAAAACTTGCCTCTCTGTTTTGGGAGCAGTGCCAGGGAACCCAATAATATGGAGGTCATTTAGGTACTCTGTCGTGAGTGGCCTCTACAAATTTTCTAGGGCCAAGCAAGCAGGCTGTCCACCTTCCTGAAGCGTCCCTCAGTAGCATCAGCTCCCCTCCTCCTTTTGTCCTGAGACCTCATCTCTTTGCTGGGAGAAGAAATAATGCCTATTCATGAAATACTAAACTTGGTAGAGGGCCTCCCTGGAGAGTCTGGTAATTAAGACAGTTGCTTACTTGGTCTGATGATGCTTATATCCGCCTCTAATACCAAGCACTCTAATTACTTTCTGAACTTCACCTGAGGTCAGATTTCTAGGTATTTGCTTGCTCAATGGGGCTGAGAGGGGCACTGAGTGATCCTGACACATTTTAATCACTTCGATGAATTGGAAGGACGGTGGGTTTTGGGGTCCAGTGAACTTTGACTCACAGTTTGTGCCACTCACTGGCAGTGAGATTTGGGGCAAGATTCTTAAATTCTCTGACTTTCCCCTTTTTTTTTTTCTTCCTTTAAGTAGGAATGATCATACTTATATCATAGCACTGTTATAAGGATTAAATAAAATTGTATTAACACAGTCCTTGGAACATGTTAGGTCTCATTCTTCATTGGGAGTTTCCACCTGCTCAGTTAATCTTAAGTATTTGGGTTGGTTTGCCAGATTTAACAAATAAAAATACAGGATGCTCAGTTAAATTTGAATTTCGGAGAAAGAACACATGATTTTTCTAACATAAGGATGTCCCAACTCTCTTGGGCCATACTTACATTAAAAATTACTTGCCGTTTTCCTGAAATTTGCGTTTAATGGAGCATCTTGTATTTTATCTGGCAACTCTAGTTTTGAGAGATCTTAGAATCCTCTTTTCAGATTACCTTTTCTTAGAGTGGGTGAAAACTAACAAAGTGATGTTAGAACTCTGAGGCCAAGCTTCTCAGTCCTACTCTGAGTGTCCTGGCAGAATATAATCCTTAAACTCTCTAGCTTCTGCTTTCGAAACAGGAAAAAATATTCTTTACAAACAGAGCCCTGAAAAGTAGGGGTTATAAAGACACTGTTATGTAGTTTAAAGAGCAGAAGGGGGAAAAAAAAAAAACACTTAGGAATTTCCCTTATCGGAGAAGAGCTCCTCGAACCTGTTTAAACTTGTCAAAAGCAATTTACAATCTTTCATCCTGAGCCTAGGGAAGAAAAGGCAGGTTTTTCTTAACTCAGCCAAAGCTCGTGTGACTCTGAGGAGCCAAGACTTGTACTGGAAGCTGGGGAAATACAGAGCCCCCGTATCTTTCTAGAGAGGGCTTCTCTTGTCAGTATATTCAAGGAAATGTCTGCAAAAGCAGATAGCGTCTGGCTTGCACTCAAATTAATAGCCTTCTGTTTCTCTCCAAACCAATATTCAAAAGCCTTTCATAAGGTTAGGGGTGCAAAGGGAAGGACACGAGAGCATATGAGTGTACTAAGTAACGACTGTCTCATGGAGCTATGAGGATTAAAATGATGACGTATTCTGTTCTATTTATTTATTTTTTAAGAAGATTATATTTATTTATTTGAGAGAGAGAAACAGAGATTGTGACACAGATGGCACATGCAGGAAGGAGAGGGAGAAGCAGGTTCCCCTCTAAGCAGGGGGCCCAATGCGGGACTCGATTCCAGGACCCTGGGATCATGACCTGAGTGGAAGGCAGGCACTTAACTAACTGAGCCACCCAGGCTCCCCTGTATTCTTTTTTTTTTCTTTTTTTAATATTTTATTTATTTATTTGAGAGAGAGAGACAGTGCAGAGGGAAGAGCAGAGGGAAAGGGACAAGCAGACTCTTTGCTTAGAACAGAGCCCTGCACGGGGTTCCATCTCCCAGCCCATGAAATCATGACCTGAGCCTAAATCGGATACTTACCCAACTGAGCCACCCAGATGCCCCCAAATGATAATATATTCTATAGAAAACTTTAGCATAGCTCCTAGCACATAAATATCACTCCTGGAAGGGATCAGGGAAAGGCAGTTGAGAACAGAAAGGACCTGGACAGGGTTCAAGGAACACTGGAGCCTTCCCAGCTACCTGTGATGAAAAGAGTCCCATGAAAGACATAGGACAGATTTTTCTTCACCTTACACAGCTTTATAATCTAGTGGCAAGACATAGAGAAGCATAAAGTATGCATGCCTGTGTAGACACTGGCAACAATGGAGAACTAGAGAAAGCAAAGAAATTTGCTCACCCTACCACTCACCCCAATCCTTAACTCAACTCTCAACAGGTTTACAGCCTTCATGACCACGAATAGAGGCTCAAGTAACTGTGATCTATGCAGCCATTTAAAAGTATAATTGACCCTTGAACAACTGGGGGGTTAGGGGAACCAAGCCCCTTTGCTGCACAGTAAAAAATTCTTGGATAACTTGGGACTCTCCCCAAAACTTAACTACTAGCCCTACTGTTGACTGGGAGCCTTTCTGATAATATAAACAATTGATTAAGACATGTTGTATAAGTTATATGTACAGTAGACTGTATTCTTACAATAAAGTACCCTAGAGAAAAGAAAATGTTATTAAGAAAATAATATGAGAGGGCCTCTGGGTGGCCAGTGGATTAAGCACCTGACTCTTGTTTTCAACTCTGGTCATGATCTTGGCTCTGGTCATGATCTCGGCTCTGGTCATGATCTTGGCTCTGGTCATGATCTTGGCTCTGGTCATGATCTCGGCTCTGGTCATGATCTCAGAGTAGTGAGCTCAAGCCCTGCATCAGGCTCTGCACTCAGCAGAGAGTCTGCTTGAGACTCTCTCTTCCTCTCCCTCTGCCCCTCCCACTCCCTCCCTCTAAAAAAATATAAAATGAAAAATAATATGAGAAAATACATTTAGAGTACCCTACTATATTTGTCAAACAAAGCCATATATAAGTGAACCTGTGCAGTTCAAACCTGTGTTGAGTCAACTGTATATTGTTGAAGAATAAATACTGTTTTGAGAAAGAATTTGCCTTGTAGCCCAATTAAAGTAAGTAGTCCGCAAGAATTATCTTGATATGCGTGAAACTAGAGAGACGAACATCAAAATGTATGTACAATGATTTCCTCTGAGTGGATGGATGATAGGTGATTATATTAAAGGATTGTCTCTTAGAATTAATTTGTGGTTACAAATTTTCTGCGCTGAAGATATTTAATTTTCTAATTTGAAAACATGAAAAATATGGAAAATTCAGTAAAAATCCACAGATAATATTCTTCATATGTCTCTCCCCAAAATAACTTAAGATTTGGCTCAGAATTGGAGATACACTCATATAAAAAATGATGGACCAAATCTAGGTTACCTCAGGGCTGTAAGTGATTGAAGTCACACAAGTTGTCCCCATGTCAAGTGCTCTACACAGAGTGGAGTGTCAGGAAAGTCCGTATGGATGCAAAAGTTCCCAGTGTAATGGAGCCTCTGGTTTTGAGGAGATGATTATTTTGGGAAAGGAAAATGGTAGAAAGACAAGGTGAAACATGTTTAGAGGTTGATCAGTAGAACCTTATTTTTTTTAACATTTGTTTAAGATTTTATTTTATTTATTTTTTTTGAGAGAGAGAGAGTGAGTGAGAGAGAGAGAGAGAGAGAGCATGAGCAGGGGGGAGGCGCAGAAGCAGAGGGAGAAGCAGACTCCTCGATGAGCAGGGAGCCCCATGTGGTACTCAATCCCAGGACCCCAGGACCATGACCTGAGCCGAAGGCAGACGCTTCGCTGACTGAGCCACCCAGGCGCTCCTAGAACCTTATTTTTAAGGAAGTATTTAGATTAAGATTGTAGAGCTACATTGGCAGAAAATTATTTACTGATCTTGAATGCCAGGGAGCTGAGATTTTATTTTGAAGGAGTCTGTTAATTTTTTAACCAAGGGGAGGATACTTGCAAACTGCTAGTTTAGGGGACTAAATCTGGCAAGAGTGGAGTACAGTCTGGTGGCAGAAAACATACGAAGCAGGAAAATTTGTTACAATGCTATTGTATTAGTCCAGGCGTGAGGTGATGAAAGCCTAAAATAAATTAGCGACCATGGGAATAGAAATGGTGGCATGAATATTAACAAAGTTAAATGAATTGATAATATTAAGTTAAAACTCACTTGGCTAATCCATCTTCCTCCCACTTGGTTTGTTAATAATGATGGTCTCTAAAAGCTCTACGCCAGATCTGATAAATAGGTTGTATGGTCTACACGAAGGGATATGATAAAACAGGCAGCAAACCACCTTGTCTACAATTAGCCTGTAAAACTATCCCCATGTTTCCCCCTACTGACACTCCCCACTTGGTTCAGCCAAAGTCTTATGAAAGTAACCTTCAGCCTTCAAAGAGCCATAACTTACAAATATAATGATCTACTCACGTCCGGGTCTAGGAGATGCTTACCAAGAAAGAAATATTTTATTCACTCCAGTTTTTAACTGAAGATCCTTAGCTTCCAGACTGTGTCAGTGCTGCTTTGAGAAACCTGTGACAATTCAGAGTAGAAAGCATGGCTTCCCTCTTCCCCGCACTGCTTTCTACCAGAAGTGTTTCGCCACATTTTGTTTCTCTTATGAAATACAATGATATCAACATGCCCAGAGGATTGTCCAGTGGGTTGGTTAGGAGGCAATGCACATTCCCAAATCCTGCTATTTAAGTTTCTGTGACCATTGCTGCTGCTTTGAAGACCCAGATGGACACCTGTAGGAAAAGGGAAGCTACATTGTCACACTTGGGCTCTAGATGAAGGGTTGTCAAGGAAAGGCTGGCAGGAACTCTGAGCAGATAGATTCCTTGCTAGATTAAATAACAATATTACAATTAAGATATTAGTAGTACTTACTGTGTACCAGATAGTTCATATACATTACTTCTAATTTTTTTAGAAAACATTTATTGTTATTGAGATATATTTGGTAATATACAACATTATGTTAGTTTCATGATTTGATATTTGGGTATATTCCAAAATGATCGCCATGATAACATCCCTCACCATACAAAGTTAACAGAATTTTTCTCCTTGTGGCGAGAACCTTTAAGATTTACTAACTTAACAGCTTTCAAATATGGAATACAGGATTGTTAACTCTGTCATCAAGACCTACAGTGTATCTCTCCAACTTCTTTATTTTATAACTGGTGGTTTGTGCCTTTTGACCTCCTTCACTCATTTGGCTCACCCCCATCCCGGCCCCCGACAACCGTCAATCTATTCTCTGTATCTATAGTTGGGGTTTTGTTTTTGCTTTTTGAGATTTCACATATAAGTGAAATCATATGGTAGTTATCGCTCTGTCTGATTTTTTTCACTTAGCGTAATTCCTTCAAGGTCCACTTGTGTTGTTGCAAATGGCAGGATTTCCTTTTTTAATGGCTCGAATTTATATATATGTTTTATCACATTATGTTTTATCCATCCATTTGGTGATGGACACTTAGGTTGTTTCCACATCTTGGAAATTGTAAGTAATGCTGCAATGAACACAGGGGTGCAAATGTCTTTTCAAATTAGTGTTTTCATTTTATTTTGGATAAATGCCTAGAAGTGGAATTGCTGGATCATATGATAGCTCTATTTTTAATTTTTTGAAGAACTTCCTTTACTGTTTTCTATAGTAACTGCACCAATTTACATTCCCCCAACAGGGCAGAAATGTTCCCTTTTCTCCACAACCTCGGCCACCTTTATTACTTCTTATTTTTTTGAGAATAAACATTCTAACAGGTGTGATGTGATATTTCATTGTGGGTTTTTGTTGTTGTTGTTTTCTTTTTCTTTTTTTTTTAAGATTTTTATTTATTTATTTGACAGAGATAGAGACAGCCAGCGAGAGAGGGAACACAAGCCAGGGGGAGCGGGAGAGGAAGAAGCAGGCTCATAGCAGAAGAGCCTGATGTGGGGCTCGATCCCACAACGCCGGGATCACGCCCTGAGCCGAAGGCAGACGCCCAACCGCTGTGCCACCCAGGCGCCCCATGTTGTTGTTGTTTTCTGCGTGTTTGTTTCCTGCATTTCCCTGAGGATTGGTGATGTTGGGCATCTTTTCATGTACCTGTTGGCCGTCTGTAGATTTTCTTTGGAAAAATGACCATTCAAATTCTCTGCCCATTTTTAATTGGATTATGGGGGGGGGGTTGGTATTAAGTTGTTCGATTTTTTTTTATATATTTTGGATATTACCTCTTTTTCAGATATGTGAGTTTCAAATATTTTCTCCCATTCAGTAGGTTACTTTACATTTTGTTGATAGTTTCCTTTGCTGTGTGGACGCTTTTCAGTTTGNCATTTTGTTGATAGTTTCCTTTGCTGTGTGGAAGCTTTTCAGTTTGATGTAGCCCCAGTTGCTTACTTTTGCTTCTGTTTCCTTTACTTTTGGTGTCAAGTCCAAAAATCATCACTCAGACCAATGCCAAGGAGCCTACCTCTCTGTGTTTTCTGCTAGGACTTTTATGGTTTCAGGACATTACCTCATTCCTTATATAAAACTTTCAGTCAGGGCTGATATTATCCACATTATTTAAGTGAAGAAATTCAGAATCGCTGAGGTTGAATATCTTTCTGCCTAGTGGAAATCAGAAAGCTCCAACCACGGTTGCTTGGGTCTAAAGTTCACCATCTTTGCAACAAGGGATGCTGCTACTTCTAGCTAAAGGCCCGAGGTCCAGGTTTGGCTCACTGATTTATTGGCCAAGAAACTCCATTTTGCCAGCNGTTACTTTACATTTTGTTGATAGTTTCCTTTGCTGTGTGGACGCTTTTCAGTTTGATGTAGCCCCAGTTGCTTACTTTTGCTTCTGTTTCCTTTACTTTTGGTGTCAAGTCCAAAAATCATCACTCTGACCAATGTCAAGGAGCCTACCTCTCTGTGTTTTCTGCTAGGACTTTTATGGTTTCAGGACATTACCTCATTCCTTATGTAAAACTTTCAGTCAGGGCTGATATTATCCACATTATTTAAGTGAAGAAATTCAGAATCGCTGAGGTTGAATATCTTTCTGCCTAGTGGAAATCAGAAAGCTCCAACCACGGTTGCTTGGGTCTAAAGTTCACCATCTTTGCAACAAGGGATGCTGCTACTTCTAGCTAAAGGCCCAAGGTCCAGGTTTGGCTCACTGATTTATTGGCCAAGAAACTCCATTTTGCCAGCTCATCCTGTGTTTATTAGGCTCAGAACTTGTTGATATGAATTCAATCACAACAGTCATGAATAAATCAAGAGTCTATATTAACTTACACTGGAGGATGTATCTATTAAGATAACTGGCCTGGGGGCGCCTGGGTGGCTCAGTCATTAAGCGTCTGCCTTTGGCTCAGGGCGTGATCCCAGCGTTCCTGAATCGAGCCCCACATCAGGATCCTCTGCTGTGAGCCTGCTTCTTCCTCTCCCACTCCCCCTGCTTATGTTCCCTCTCTCGCTAGCTGTCTCTACCTCTGTCGAATAAATAAATAAAATCTTTTTTTTTTAAATAACAGGTGTTATTAGAGGATGTGGAAAAATAAGAGGACTCCTACATTGCTGATGGGAATGTAAAATGATGCAGCCACTATGGAAAAGAGTTGAGCACAGNTGCCTAGTGGAAATCAGAAAGCTCCAACCACGGTTGCTTGGGTCTAAAGTTCACCATCTTTGCAACAAGGGATGCTGCTACTTCTAGCTAAAGGCCCGAGGTCCAGGTTTGGCTCACTGATTTATTGGCCAAGAAACTCCATTTTGCCAGCTCATCCTGTGTTTATTAGGCTCAGAACTTGTTGATATGAATTCAATCACAACAGTCATGAATAAATCAAGAGTCTATATTAACTTACACTGGAGGATGTTTCTATTAAGATAACTGGCCTGAATCACTTGTTCAAAGAAACTCCTCCCCTACTGGGCAACCCAGGAGATGAAATTATCGGAGACTTGCTTGTGGCACCAAGTACTAGGTAAAGGGGGAAATGGAGTTCTGAAGAATATCTCTAGAGCGAAGATCCCTACATAAATATCTCATGATATTTAGCTGCAGTAATTGAGAGTTGTTCCCCAAATCTAAGGACCTTCTCCCTTGGCCTGGACCACTAGAATAGTGTCAATGAAAGCGCTCCATTTTAAAGATTCTTTTCCCTTGGCAGTAATTTATTGTGAAACTATCATTACTTTGATTTTCTTTTTACTTGAGATTCC
>NC_048226.1:12198424-12217243 GCF_002007445.2 Ailuropoda melanoleuca
AAGGCAGACGCTTAACTGCTGTTCCACCCAGGTGCCCCAATAAATAAAATCTTAAAAAAAAAAAAAAAAGATAACTGGCCTGAATCACTTGTTCAAAGAAACTCCTCCCCTACTGGGCAACGCAGGAGATGCAATTATCAGAGACTTGCTTGTGGCACCAAGAACTAGGTAAAGCGGGAAATGGAGTTCTGAAGAATATCTCTAGAGCGAAGATCCCTACATAAATATCTCATGATATTTAGCTGCAGTAATTGAGAGTTGTTCCCCAAATCTAAGGACCTTCTCCCTTGGCCTGGACCACTAGAATAGTGTCAATGAAAGCGCTCCATTTTAAAGATTCTTTTCCCTTGGCAGTAATTTATTGTGAAACTATCATTACTTTGATTTTCTTTTTACTTGAGATTCCCTCCCTTAGGATTCCTGAAAACATAATGATTTCACACCGAGAGCCAATGGGATAGAAACATTGGTTTTTCTCACTCTCCATAAAATTGGTTTCCACTTGGAACAGAAGAGAAATATGCTTTAAAATCCAGTGTAACCTAACCTCTTAGAGGTCCCTGGGGTAGATTGATTGATTGATTGGACTAAGAAAGAGACGGTTCCTCCCCCTCTACGTAATCCCACATTCTTTTAGTAGGTGGAGAGAGGCACACACATGAACAAGCAAAACAAATGTTTGGGAATGAGGTGCTAGTTGATAGATGAAAACAGAATAATTACTTGGTTGAAGACTATTTGCCTTCCCAACATGTTAAAGCAATCATTAATGCAACTCAGAATTCAAACCACTCTAGAGAGACTTTCTGATTTAAGAGGACAAAGGTGGGGGGGGAGCTCAATTTGTAATGCATTTTAAATTCCAAACAAAATTTCCATCAACAACCTGAATATCTGAAAGGAATTTCAGGTCATGCATTTGGGGAAATAGGATTATTAATACGATTCTGGCTGTGTTAGCGCTGATGGGAGACAGAGCCAGGGTTTTGTAAACCTGGCAGGAAAGGAGTCCATTCTGAGACCTCTGTGGGGTGGTAGGGAAAGGGGTACTACTGGCTTTGAGGAAGTCAGAAAGAACTAGTGTTCTCTACTCTTGTTCCATTTTCTTCAGATGGTTTCAATTTGTGGAGCTACCTTCGGACTCGTGGTCTTGCATGGTAGCCTAAAGAGCAAATTCTCCCTCCTTTACCCCCATGCTCTCTTCTGATCCCAACGTAATAAATAAAGCCTCTGTTTTAATAACTCCTCATTCAATATGAAAAACACTGGTTTTAGTCCTGGATCTGCTCTGTCATTATGAATTACGTCCTTGTAGCCTCGGACAAAAGTACCTTTCTTAGTTTCAGTAGCATTGTGATTAAAATAAGAGTGACATCTTCCATGCCTCACCTACTATATTTATTGTAAAGTTTGGTAAGTTGTTGTAGGAGACTTTCAATTATATTTCCATGGCACTGCATTTAGAACACATGAAAAGATTATTACTGGTTTATACATTTATCCATTCATTAAAAAGAGGTCTCTCCCTCTCCATGTCTATTCATCCTTTAATTGGTTAATTATTTCATGCATGTGTTAATTAACAACTATGTACATGCCAGGCACTTTTATAGGCATTGGAGTGTTTTCTGAGTCCTGCTCCCTGTCGCTACACAAACTCCCCTGAGGGGACCCATTCACTTCCATTACATGTTAATTGCTCACATTTTAGCACAATTTCTCTTCTGAGTTGTAATCCAACTGCCATCTAGGCATCTCCTCTTGACTCTCCTTCCAGTGCCTCAACCTTACGATGCATAAAGATGAACAAGGACTGGCACAATTTTCAACCCATTTACAGACCCTAAAAAACAAAAACAAACAAAAAATAAAATGAGATTTGTCCTGGACTTATTCCCATGTCTAACCCAAACTCCCAAAATAAATCCAGATAATCACCAAGTGCTGTCACTGCTACCTCTTAACCATTTCTTGAATCTATTCCCTTTGATTTCTGTTTAGTATGACACATGGATGCTGGCCATCATAATTTGCCCCTGATTTTACTGCAAAAAGTTCTTGACTGGTTTCTCTGCTCCAGCCTTTCTCCCATTCTAAACTAGCCCCTTCCCAGTAGCCGATGGGAATTTCCTAGTGTGAGTCCTGTGAGAAGAGAATGAGAATGAGAAGAGACACTGGAATTGCATCATGTGTGACTGGGAGCCGAGCCAGCATGGTGCAGAATGCCTGGCACCTGGTAGTTTCTTCAAGCTTGTTTGTGGATGTGCCCAAAATATAGGAAGAGAGTTTTTGAAAACCACAGGATTCTGCAACATTAAGCTCAGTGCAACACATTTTAGTTTAAAGGTAATGACATTTACTTCAGCAAAGTATTTCTCCTTCCTTCCTGGATTAAGCCTTAAGCCATTGCTTTGCTTATATATTCTTACCAAAGGAACATCTAAATGTCAGGGGTAAGTGAAATCCCAAGATAGGAGTGGAAATGTCAACTCACAAATTCATTGAAATTTTTATTCTCGTGGAAAATTGGATGAATCTTATAAAATATAGAGTAGTGCTGAAGTGTTTGGGGAATGGCAATTGGACCAAGAGAAATCAGATTTTAAGTTCATCTTCGTAAATTGCTATGAAAGTGGAAAAACTCCTGCCAAATTGTGGCTGTGACTTGATGACTGTACATTGACTCTTGAGCCTTGCAAAGGTGTGGACACTGAAATATCTCCTGTAGCTCTCTGGACATACTTCCCCCTATATTCCAAATGTATCCTCTACTCGGAATAATACATGAACTTTGCTTATTTCAGGTTCATGGAAAATCTTGAGTAGTTAGATGAGACAAATAAAAAAAAAAAAAGATCCAAATCTCGACTGGAAAGCACAGCTTTGTGACATTTGTTTTTCTGCCTCTAAAATAAAAACATTACCATATTTAAATAATTAGGGTGACCAAGAAGGTATTTTTTTCTAGGGAAGCAGCATGTTTGCCTGCAAGAACACAGGCCTTAGAGGTCTTGGCACAAAGTCAATGCTTACCAAATATTTGAAGTATAATTCTACAAAAAATAATTGTTGCTCAGGACCCATTCCTATATCTCTTTAAAAGTATTCCAAATATGTACATGAAGGATCATGGGTTAGACGGTATACTCAGACATTTCTTATCCTCTCTCAAAAATCCTAAGGATCTGATAGCAAGGTACATTTGAATTTCATTTCATTAATTTGTTGAGTTACTTACCATCCCTGGACCTCAATTACTTCATCTATAAAGTAGGGATAATTATAATACCTGCATCGTCTGGAACATTTAGCAAAACATTGAGTACACAGTGATTCCTTGGCAAAACTAGCTGATATTTTTCTTGTCAATTGTTATTCTTTTCTGTCACACTTCTCAGGGTTTGTACTAAAGCTCAGAAACAGAAATATTAGTGTCCCGGGAAAAAAAGAAGAGGGAAATAAATAATCTGAAATAAGGACAACTGATATGTGATGAGATCTTTAGTCATCCAGTTACTTCTCAATCTCCCTTCATTTTTAAAATGTTTCCATTTATTGTGTTTTCCTTTTTCTCCATTGAACACATTAGTACATATTTTTATTGAAAATTTATGAAATCCTTGGGACTTCTGGGTGACTCAGGTGGTTAAACGGCTGTCTTCAGCTCAGGTCACAATCTCAGGGTCCTTGGACAGAGCCCCATATCGGGCTCCCTACTCAGTGGGGAGTCTGCTTTTCCCTTTCCTGCTGCTGCTCTCTCACTTTAGCTCTCTCTCTCAAATAAATGAATAAAATCTTTTAAAGAAAAAAAAAGAAAATTTATGAAATCCAAAAAAGGATAAAGAAAAAATATGAAAGCACTAGTAATCTTAATACCTCGTGATAATATAATATACACATTATTATATGCATATATTACATATACTTACCCCTGTATCAAGAAAATTATGCCACTTTGTTAATGTTTCTGTTTTGTTCTGTTTTTAACATAGATTTCCAGCATCTATTCCTAAGAGTACCAGTAATTCCTCCTGAGAAATTGCCTTTTTCCCTTTGTATACAGTCTGGTGAAACCATCCATCAAGGCCTTTACCTTTTCTTGTTGGGGGAAAAGCCCAAAAACTAAACAAGGCCACCGGATTCTTTTTCCACTGAATTTTAGCAGATTGACAAAGTGGTGCGTGGTCGAGCTTACCAGTGATAACATGTTCAGACCAGGTGTTCCTACTAAGATACCATGCCCATAGTTCTAATGGCTAGCCCTCTGTGGCTGCCTGGGTTCTCCAGCTTTCCCATTTAAGATACAAATATCTTGGGGAGCCTGAGTGGCTCAGTCGTTAAGCGTCTGCCTTTGGCTCAGGGCGTGATCCCAGAGTCCTGGGATCAAGCCCCATATTGGGATCCTCCGCTGGGAGCCTGTTTCTTCCTCTCCCACTCCCCCTGCTTGTGTTCCCTCTCTTGCTGGCTATCTCTCTCTCTGTCAAATAAATAAATAAAATCTTAAAAAGAAAGATACAAATATCTTTCCGATAAACTCTATTTTGTGTAAATTAGCCAGTTTCTGTTACCTGCTACCATAGGACCTGACTTATTGAGAAATTAATACCAAAGAATGGATTACTAGCAATAGATACAAAATAAAACTTCTCTTCATTCTGAAAAATATATTTAGCAACCTGAAAAACTTTATGGTAAAGCAGCTAATTAGGTTATTCCTGTAACCGCTGTGAAGCTTTGGTCAGCCACTGGGAAAACTGGTTGACCGCTACTATGTAGAAAGATAGAATTTGGGTGGAATTCTGCAGTAGCATGGTAGGATGGGTGCTTCTAACAGCACCGTGTAACGGAAAGGTGGTAAGCTCACAAACTAAACTCTTATTTTAAGGCACAGACTAAATCTTTCTAGTTTCCGGACCATGCCACAGGACTCACTTAACTCATGTAGCCCCACCTTTAAGATCACCAAAAAACATTCTAAGATTGTGCTTGTGGGTTACTGAGTTACAACGTTTATTGAGTTAAAAATCATGGCTATCTTTCATATGAAAGTTCTTTTTTTTAAGATTTTATTTAAAGATTTTATCTCATATGAAATTCTGGTTGATAAAGAGTACAGTGGGATCTCAACAATTAAATTGAAAAAATCAGGGAGTATTCAGCTTTAGTGGAACCCTAAATCTTCTAACACCTCTGAAACACCCCACACATACACACAGAGTCTTCCTCAGTCAACAACGCAATTCCTCTGAACTTGCTGTTGAGACACTTCCTTCCTCACTTTTACCTTCTTTCCCTTATTTAAAGAAAAGTTATGTTTTGGGGAACCTAGGCCGATAAAGGGTCCTTACACAGTTTACCATTAAGATCGTGAAAAGAGAACATGGTAAACTATAGGCTGACTCTTAAAGCTTCTTCTCAGATGTAACACATTTTACTTTTATTCATACTTCATTAGTCAAAGCAAATCACGTGTCTGTGCCGAGGTTCGAGAGGGTGTAAGGAGTAGGTCCTCCATAAGAAGGAGCCTCAAACATCAAAAAACTAAAGGCCCATAAGTTCACTTTGCCCTCCCTACCTCTAAGAAGGCACATCCCTTAGTTGTTGTCTTTGGATTTGGTTCACAACACCCAAGCACTTGCGGTGCTGCCTGACATAATTTGCCAAGGGACTTGAAATCCTGCTAGCCTTGGGTAGAAACTAAGAAAGACAAATCTCTCTCACTGGCTCAGCGTTTCAGTGCATATGACTACAGTAATTGACCCTTGAAGGCTGAAAAAACAATAATACATGGAATTTTGGTGGTTGTTTAAGATGCTTTAGAGAGCTTATAGTAAGCCCTATTGGGTGAATCACAGAAGAAACATCTAGCATTTTGGAGAAAAGCCCTCTCATCTTTGGGGAGGTAACTACTCTGTTTGATCCACCTCTTGTCTTACTTCTGGACTTTGCTGGATTCTAAATTATGGAGCATGATTCAAGCTGATAATAATAATTAACTTAATGTTCTTGGATCCAACTTTTGGGGAGTGTCTTAATTTCCATGGACAGTGGTAAAGTTACTGAAACTTCAACGCTGTGTGGGAAGAATCAGCAAGAACTAAGTTCCCTCATGAAGTAAGCTTTGTATAACTCTACCTGGCAAAGAACTTTGGCCAGTTGAGAAGCTAGATAAATAAATATCAGTGAACACAGAATGAATAATAGGCAGGACTAGCTGTAGAATTAGAGTCTGCTTTTCCTCTCCCTCTGCCCTTCCCCCCTGCTCGTGCTCTCGCTTNATGAATAATAGGCAGGACTAGCTGTAGAATTAGAGTCTGCTTTTCCTCTCCCTCTGCCCTTCCCCCCTGCTCGTGCTCTCGCTTTCTCTCAAATAAATAAATAAAATCTTAAGAAAGAAAGAAAGAAAGAAAGAAAGAAAGAAAGAAAGAAAGAAAGAAAGAAAGAAAGATACTATTAGCAGAGTGCCTGGGTGGCTCAGTCAATTAAGCATCAGACTCTTGGTTTCAGCTCAGGTCATGATCTCAGCATCATGGGATTGAACCTTGCCTCAGGCATGGGTAAGGAGCCTGCTTAAGATTCTCTCTCTCCCTCTCCCCCTGCCCCTCCACCCACACCTCTCTCTCTCTCTCTCTTCCAAAAAAGAAAGAAAGAAAGAAAGAAAGAAAGAAAGATACTATTAGCAGAGTGCCTGGGTGGCTCAGTCAATTAAGCATCAGACTCTTGGTTTCAGCTCAGGTCATGATCTCAGCATCATGGGATTGAACCTTGCCTCAGGCATGGGTAAGGAGCCTGCTTAAGATTCTCTCTCTCCCTCTCCCCCTGCCCCTCCACCCACACCTCTCTCTCTCTCTCTCTTCCAAAAAAGAAAAAAGAAAGAAGAAAGAAAGAAGAAAGAAAGAAAGAAACAAACAAACAAACAAAACAAAACATATTACTACTAGCAACCCAGAAGCCCCTTGTGACTCCTAGAAGGGTTAAATTTATTCATGGTTGTAAATGACTAGTAAGATTATATAAGATTGTGGACATTTCCGGAACACTATATCTGCTCCAGAAGACTGGGATTCTCCCTCCTTTAAACCCAAATCTTTGGAGGAGTGTCTGTTTATGCCTTCTGCCCATTTTTTGACTGGATTATTTGGTTTTTGGGTGTTGAGTTTGAGAAGTTCTTTCTTTTTTTTTTTAAGATTTTATTTATTTATTTGACAGAGACAGCGAGAGAGGGAAAACAAGCAAGGGGAGTGTGAGAGGGAGAAGCAGGCTTCCGGCCGAGCAGGGAGCCCGATGTGGGCCTCCATCCCAGGACCCTGGGATCATGACCTGAGCTGAAGGCAGACGCTTAACTACTGAGCCACCCAGGTGCCCCATGAGAAGTTCTTTATAGACGTTGGATACCAGCCCTTTATCCATAATGTCATTTGCCAATATCTTCTCCCATTCTGTGGGTTGCCTCTTGGTTTTGTTGACCCTTTCCCTTGTTGTGCATCTTTCTATCTTGATGAAGCCCCCCCTTGATGAAGTTCTCCCTTAGGATTTTGATGGATTCCTGTCTCACATTTAGGCCTTTCATCCATTTTGAGTTTATCTTTGTGTATGGTGTAAGAGAGTGGTCGAATTTCATTCTTCTGTATGTAGCTGACCAATTTTCTCAGCACCATTTATTGAAGAGACTGTCTTTTTTCCATTGGATATTCTTTCCAGAGTTGTTGAAGATTAGTTGACCATAGAGTTGAGGGTCCATTTCTTGGGTCTCCATTCTGTTCCATTGATCTATGTGTCTGCTTTTGTGCCAATACCATGCTGTCTTGATGGTCCCAGCTTTGTAATATAGCTTGAAGTCAGGCATTGTGATACCCCCAGGTTTGG
Organism: Ailuropoda melanoleuca; assembly: GCF_002007445.2. Classification (NCBI taxonomy): domain Eukaryota; kingdom Metazoa; phylum Chordata; class Mammalia; order Carnivora; family Ursidae; genus Ailuropoda; species Ailuropoda melanoleuca. The sequence goes on from NC_048226.1 coordinate 12,206,291, forward strand.
AAATGTTAAGGGGCATTCATGTCCACCAATCATCCCTCCAGACTATTTCAGCTATGCGCTCGCCTCTGTAGTTCCTACATCGCAGCCTTCTTACCTCACCTTTGCTTCTCCACAATTTTTGAGCTGCCAACATCCTTCCAGCAGACTCCATTTTGTTTATGATTGGAGTCAGAATTTAGTGATACGTGTCATTAGCTATTCTTCTTCTGTGAGATTAGCATACTGCTCCCCACCTTTCTTCTTTTCTTCTTTCCTTCCTTCCTTCTCTTTTATACATAATTCTGTGGAGACCTTGGTAATACATATATCTTTTTGCATATTTCTGATTGTTTATTTAGCAGAATCATTTTGAATGAGAAGGCTGAGTAAATGGGTATATACATTTTAAACTTTTTAAATGAACATTCCTAGATTTTCCTCTAGGAAGAGTTATCAACTTATGCTCCGTAAACACTCTATGACTCTGGCCATTTCCCTTAATTTTTGCCCAAACTTGGTGTTCACATTTTAAGTGGTTTTTGTTGTTGTTGTTCTTCTTATTATTATATCAAGCTCTCTTTATGTTTGGGTCACTCTTTCCCCATTAATAAGAATTTATAGTTTGATAAAAAGTGAGCACTGCTGGTAGATAAATCTATATTTTATGCTATAAAAACAATATAATTGACATTTAATAAGTTGCCTGCTACCCATTCAAGATTACTTTAGATGAATTATCTCCTAAATTAGCATGCTAAGTCACCTTGTCATACTTCTTATAACAATGTTTGATCTTATCCATTTAGTTTTATTAGCAGTTCATTAATAAGAGACCATCCCATTTTCAAGGTAATGATAAAGTCTTTGAAGGGAAGAATTTTCCCTTTTTGAGTTGGGAGATAAAATATTGCCATTTACAAAGCTTGCTCCACTCACTACATTTAAAAACGTCTTGTTCTTCATATACTGTGTTAGACATGATAGGGAGATCTCTTAAGTGACTTTATTTAACCAACTCCCTGAAACACATTGATCCCTCATGGACGCACATAGAACGCAGAATGTTCACACACTTCTTTCCACACCAAAAGATAGCTATTGCTTTTTCTTTCTTTCCTTCCAAGGTCGTTGGTGTAGGTTATATTTATTATTTTAATTAGTTGATTTAAATAAGAAGTATTCAAAGTGATAAAATATTAGTGTGAAAAGAAATTTGTTTCCACAAGACTAAGTTAAATGCTTTGGAAAAAAAAACAAACTTGACAAAGACAACTTAAATTTGATTAAATGAGAATGAGAAAATTAAAAATCTAGAACAATTTTGCACTTGGTTTTGCCTCTATCTTTAAATTCCAGATGTCCTTTAAAGAAACCGGAGTTGGAGATTTTATATAATGAAGCATTGATATAATTTATACAAAAAGGATGACAGAAATATCCACTTAGCAGATGCCATCTATAATAAATACACACAGATATGCAAATAGGCTCTAGCCGTACAACAAATTGAATGCCAACTAGTTTACATTAATACATGTTAATTTAAAATTTATTCTGTAAGACATGTACATGCCATTTTTTTAACAATTTCTCACTTTAATCCAATTTTTAAATTAACCAAGTAAACCAAGTATTGTTACATTTTTTATTACAGAGGTATTCCCCAGAACGAAGAATAGCAAGGACCGACAATTCAGTAATAACATACAACTTCTCAGGATTTTTACTTATAATCTTATTACATAAATGTATGAGAATGTCACAAATATCACCACAGAAAATTAGCCACTAATTTAATTCTATTTTTTCAGAACAGATACAAGATAACTCAAAAGTCACATTTGGAGCATTATTTTTTTTTACTTTGTAAAAATTCACAGATTTCCTCCTTTCTTTGTCCTTCACTCTCCCCTTCCCTTGTACCATTTTTCACAGAGATGAAAAATAGTTACTGAAGTCCAAGTACACATTAATCTGCATGATGATTAACAACAGATGAGAATTCACAGTGTTGAAAGGTCATAAAATCCATTTAAAAATTAATCCTGGAGAGAAAAAAAAATATGTAAGAGCAGCAAAGGCCATCTGTCTGAGGTGGATACACTTTTCTGACTGCCTTAGAAGCTCCCTTCCTTGCAGGACACTCTCTAGGAAGACCATCTAAGCACTTCTAAAGCTTGAGTATATAATGGTGCTTAACATCTTGGCATTTTTCAAGATGGCCCACTTGACAGCATGTGTGATAAAAAGATTTATTAAAAATATTCTAAATGAATGGCCACATGTGATTAACAAGGTGATGAAAAATGCTTTGGGATCTCTTCATTGAAATCTATCATCTCAATGTCTATCTTCTGATTCCAGGATACCACCTTCATTTTTTTCCTCAATAATATTCATCACTGAAAATGAATTTATGACTCTTGAATCCTCAACATAGCTTCATGTATCACCTCATTAGCATTTAAAGTATAGACTAAATGAGTATTTGTTCCTTGTGATATTTTATATTTTGTACACTTTATAAGATTTGTTGATCAACCTTATCTTGACTTGAAACATTCATGACAGATATTTACTCACTTCAAGATCTGAGGAATCTTCACAAAGGATTTCAGCAATATCTCTGATCTGGTGCTGAGTTCTTAGGTCCCCATCTTAGTATCTGACCACCTCCCTCCTCGCCATGGGATTGGTATCTTTTATCTCTTCTGAGTGTGCTGGGTTGTGGGAGAGGTAATAAGCTCATAAATTCCAACAAGCTGCCATTTTAACAAAAGGAGAAGTCTTCCTTTTAACCAAAGGAATCCTACATCTGTCAGCACAGATGGGTCCCAGATTGCTGTGGCTTCAGAAAATTCAGCTTAAGGGCCCCCTTCATGCTATTTATGATCTGGTCACCACTAAGTTCATATCTAACCTTCAGGCTGCACCCAACAAAAGGAGTTCAAGGGCCAGTCTTTCATGGGAAGTCACACATAGATTTATAATTCCTGGTCCAGGCAACTCTTACAGTTTGTGTCTTTGCCTCAGATTTACCATTGTTGTAGAACTGGAATATGGTCACTCAAAGAGACCCCTAATCACTAACTTATCAGACAGTCCAAGCATGTAATAAAACTGCATCTTCAAAAGCTAGCAAGGAAGTGTGACTAGGCAAGGATGGTCAAGTCACCCAAAACCACCCGGCAGCCAAAGCAGCACATGAAAGGTAAGGTGTTCAGATTCCCAGACTAGAGAGTTTTTAGGGAAACAAAACACCTTTGATTTTTTTATTTTGACTAAGACATTTTCACCATATCTTTTTGGGCTAAGAACAAATGGTGTTTTATTTCCACAATGACAAAGGCATTGGAAACATTGAGCCTAGCACATGCCAAGCTCTTCCCTGTGAAAGCATGTGCATTTGAAACAAATGGTCTCTTACCAGTAATTGGCACATAGCAGGTGTTCAGAAACTCTTTGTGTATCAGATTAAATGAGGAAAACTGGAGGCCTGACAGGATCAAGTATTTTCTCAAATGTTTCAAGAACATTGGGATGGTAGAATCATCAACATAAAACCGTTTTATAGTTTTGTTTAAAGATTTTGGTATATTTAGAAAGTTAAGAAGTATGAAAAGAATAAGGTTTTGTCAAAATAAGAAAGATGTCTACAAATGTGGTTATACAATGCGGACAAACAGAGAGAGAAATGTGGAGAGGGAGAAGAGAGGTAGAAAGGAAACCAGTAATACATATTTTGTCTTACTGTCACAACACAAAGGAAAGGAAGTAAAAGTGATACCAGAATAAGCCATTTTTATATCAACAAAAAGCAAAGCAATAAAGAATTCTTTTAATAAGAAATACAAATGTCTGCAATGAGCCTGCGTACAGGATTTTTATATCAGGATTCCTGTCTTAGTCTCTTTGGGCTGCTAAAACAGAAAGGCATAGATCGGATGGCTTATAAAAAATAGGAATTTATTTCATACAGTTCAGAAGGCTTGGTCATCCAATATCAAGACTCCAGGAGATTGGTGGGAACCAGATTTCTGATTCATACATGACTGTCTTCTCACCATGTCCTCACATGATGGAAGGGGTGAGGGAGCTCGCAGGGGTCTGTTTTATAGGGACACATGAATTCCATTCATGTAGGGCTGAACCCTCATGACCTACTTACATCTTAAATACCATTGCACTGAAGGTTAGGGTTCAACATAGGAATTTGGGGTTTGCAAACATTAAGTGTATAATACTTCCTAAAGAACTAAAATTCTGGAGTTCAAGTCCTGGCTTTCCTATGAGAGATTTGGAATTCCAAACCAACTGATTAAGATTGTTTAGAAACCAGAAACCAACTATAATTCAGGAAAGAAACTTGGATTTGGTTACACAATGATTTTGAAGGTATATAAATGGTGCATTTTCCACACTTGATCCTAGCCAAAAGGCCGGGAAATGATTAAATGATGTATTTACTATTAAAATAGCTAGATTTCTTTACATTTTGATCTAAATGATTGCCCAAGCACTTGAATAGAGTAATTGCTAATACAATGAATTATATGCCTGTTTATTTTATAATGTGTCATGTTTTTTATAATCCATATTGAATTAAAAGAAAAATAGATTGAAGTTTTGATATAATTGAGGAAGGTCTAAATTCTCCTTTTCACTTTGATTAGTGAGAAGCCAAAGGTCTGATTTGACATTTCATGAGCTTTAAAGTCTTAAATGAAATTAGTGTAAGGTTAAAAAATGTTTACATGGATTGCTCCTTTTGTTATTTTTTATTACATTTTATAATTACACAGACTATAGTACAGAACACCAAAAATCGTTTGTGGAAAATTTTACTAATCATTATTTCATTAATAAGTATTAGTAATAAGTATACTAATAAGTATTAATTTACTAATAAACTACTCCAAATCTATAGAACTTGTTTAAACTTTAAACTTATCCATCGTACTGTAACAAGTGTTTTTTTTTTCTTTTAAAGATTTTGTTTACTCATTTGAGAGAGAGAGCGAGAGCACAGGCATGACTGGGGAGAAGGGCAGAGGGGGAGGGAGAGGGACAAGCAGACTCCTGCTGAGCATGGAGCCTAATGTGGGCCTCAATCTCATGACACCAAGATCACAACCTGAGCCAAAACCAAGAGTCGGACACTCAACCAACTGCATCATCCTGGTGTCCCTGTACCAAGTGCTTTTACAACTTATTTTCTTAACTTAAGAAATTAAGTTTTGGTAACCACTCCATGTCTGGAGCTATATGAATTGCTATGGGGTGATAAAATGCATATTACAGGTCCTGTGTGTAAAGGAGATCACACTCTATTTGGGGTCAAAGAATATAACATAAATATAACATGACTTTTCCAGAATATAATACGACTTGTTCACACTTCAGAGTTTGATGTGGGCTGGAAGGTTTGGAGAAGTTCTCATAGAAGAAGGGAGATTAAATCAGGCCTTGTGGAAGGTAGAAGGGAATTAGACCAGGTTGGGGGTGTGGAAGAAAGGAAACGGTGCACTTGGAGAGGATAGAGCAGAATGTTTTGGAAAGCAGTTCAAATCTGTGCTGTGCAGATGAGAAAGGCTTTTGGAGGATGAGAAAGGATAAAAGTCAACTTGCCCTTAAGATCCCAGGGAAGGATTTATGGAAGATTAGCAAGTGAGTTGGTTTTTGGAGAAGCATCTCCTAGGATAGTTCTAGAAGAGCAGGGAGGCTCCTGGAAGTGGGGGAAATAGCAGCTGCCCTCCCAGGAAGGTATGTTTACTCTCATGGCGATGTTTCCTCTCTCTGGGCAGACTTCATTGTGAAAACAGTCCTGTAGGTTCTCAGAATACAACCTACAGCACAGACGATCCGTCATGACCATTGGGAATCAGTCAACTTACACTCAGAGTTAAAGGAGTAAATAAAGATTGTATAGACTCATTTTAAATAAATAAAAAGAAATCAGAAGTATTTTTTTTATTCGAGGATTCTTTAGCAATTGTAGTAATTATGTTGCAAAATGGGCCTCAATTACTTTTCAACATTTTACATTTTTTTCCTCCCAAAGGATGGGGAAAAAAATTGGGTTTAGAATAAGGTGGACAGAGTTTGAATTCTTCCTCTGTTACTAACCAAATGAATTTGGTCCAGTCACTTAACCTCTTCACAGGGAATGAGAATTACTACTATTAATAGTGCAATTGGCTAACATGTATTGAATATTGAATATATACCAGATATAGGTGCATGTAATTCCCATGTATTGTCATCTTTTCCTACGAAATAATCTCAGTAAAATAATGCATGTGAAGCCATACATAACATTTCCAATTAATTACTTTTCAGCCCTTAAATAAACCAACCAAACTGACAAAGAAACTGTGATTTACAATATCTTCTGTCTATTTACATAAGGCTTTCCAGATACCCCATTCTTCTGGAAGCCACTAACTTCTTGGATTTGAAATCCAATTCTAATTAAGATTATCTTAAATTAGCAGTAGGGTTTAATTTATATAAAAATCTTGAGATAACAAATCTGGACTTGATTTCTTTTCTTTTCTTTTCTTTTCTTTTCTTTTCTTTTCTTTTCTTTTCTTTCTTTCTTTCTTTTTTTTTTTGTGTGGTGCCTTATGGGTACCTAAAGTTTTGCTGTTTTTACTGGACATGCATCTCTGATGACATTGTTCAAAACAAGATAAATGAAGAACTACAAGTCTATCAGCAAAATAGATTAAAACGATGGCAAGAGAAAGGCACAAAAGAAATAAAGATTGGAAATAAAAGGCTGGCAAAGATGTACCTAGCCATCCAATTAAGAAAAGCAAGCGTGGCCATAGTAATCTTAAATCTATGTTAGCGGCAGGAGAATTCTCAAGTGTTGGAGGCAGAAAAATGAAAAATATCTCATGAAAAAAATGTCTCAAGCAAATAGAAAATTTAAAAATATTTGTGGGGGTGCCTGGGTGGCTCAGTCAGTTAAACGTCTGCCTTTGGCTCAGGTGATGATCTCGGGGTCCTGGGATCGAGCCCCTCCTCAGGCTCTTTGCTCAGCTGAAGTCTGCTTCTCCCTCTCCCTCTGCCCCTCCATCCCACTCATTCTCTCTCTCTCTCAAACAAATGAATAAATAAAATCTTTAAAAATTTAAAAATATTTAGGTACTGAACATTAAGAACAATCTCCTAAAAGATAAATAAATATTTATACTATGAAGTAAATGGGAAGTTTACAGGTTATATAGTCAATGTATAGTCTTTGACGAATACAATGACTTTGTATATATAAACCAAAATATACAATTGCATTTCCAGAGACATCTACAAAAGTTATTCCTGGAAGTCTCCACCAAGAAAACCTTAACGGGCACCTGAGTGACTCAGTTGGTTAAGCGTCTGCCTTCAGCTCAGGCCATGATCCCAGGGTCCTAGGATCAAGCCCCGCATCCAGCTCCTTGCTCAGCAGGGAGCCTGTTTCTCCCTCTGCCTGCCACCCCCCCCACTTGTGCTCCCTCTCTCTCTCTGTCTCTCTTCTGACAAATAAATACTTTTTAAAAAAAATCTTTAAAAAAAAAGCTTAATTTCTAGAACTTATCTTTAATTGACCCAACTCAGCAGCTCCATGTGAAGAGCCCTATTTGTGGTTCTTTGGTTGAAAACAGCCATGGCACTTGTCCCCTGTGGCTGCCTGAGCAGGACTGCTGGTCAAAGATCAAAAGAGTCTGACCAAAAACTCAAAAGGAAATAATGGGAGATCAGATGTCCATAGGGGACTTTGAAAAGCTCTGATATATTCCTGGAGATTTGGAACGTCGTTGTATTAGGGTTCTCAGCGAAACAGAAATTTAGTCTCATGACTTTCCGTCTGTGGGCTGGAGTCCCAGGAAAGCCAGTGGCATGGTTGACAGTCTTGACACTTGAAGAGCAAGCAAATGGTGTAGATTCCAGTTGGAGAGTGAAGTTCTGAGAACCAGGCTCTCCGAGGGAAGAGTGATATTCCAGGAAAGGGAAAATTAAGTAATACGGATAAAGATTGGAAGAGAAAGATTTTGTTAAGGAATACGGGAAACCAGGACTCACAAAGGAAGTTGTAAATATACATGATTGCATAAACGTTAAAACAGCAAATAGAGATGAACAAATCAAATGAATCTTGCTTCTTCCTTCTGGAAGGTTCCTTGCCGGTGAAGAACAGCGCCCAAACACATTACACGTCTGTTTCTTGGTGCTCTTCAGGATATATCACACCTTGATGAAGTTTAGATTATTATGTAATAGTGTAGCAAATACTTCTTCTTAGTCTCGCTCTTGATTTTTGACACTGTACATTATCTTTTGACATATATACATTTTTAATTTGATAGAGATTATGTATCGAAAAAATAACAGTAGCAAATTATATTCTTATCAGCAATACATGACAATCTCCAGTGGATTTACATTCCCAACAGCATCCGATGTTCTTGGTTAGTAAGCTCTTTTTAATTAAAATATTATCTATCTCGGTTTTGATTTGCATTTCTCCAACGCGGGGAGAAGCACCTTTTCTTCCCAGGTCTGGCCATCTGAAGTCCCATTCGGTAATGTATTCATGCACAAATATTTACTGAGTGGCATGGGAGCCGATAAAAGCAGTGGCTCAGAAATCGGAAAGTCTCCGCTTGGATCCTGCCTCCTCCATTCGGTGTGACTCTGGACGAGTTACGTCATGACTCTGCGGCAAAATGTCCTCACCTATCCAATGAAGCTGAGTACCGATCGCATAGACTTGTTGCAGGGATTCAGTGTGGTAACACCTGCAGGCACCTTCCAACCTCGCTTTGCCAAGGATAGATGAGCAACTGATGCTGGCTGTTGCCACGGACCAGGTAGTTTTAAGGACAGAATGAACCAGGTGCTGTGTGCTGCTGATCCCCTCCCCTGCCGACTCCAGGCTCAGCAGCCCCGTCAGCTTCTCAGCAGACCTTGGGAGAATCACCTTATCTTCCTCTTGGGGGGTGGGGGGTAGTAACCAGCTGTGCTGAAAGCACCTGCCATCCCTGTAGCTCTGTGTTTTCTGAGGCTTGCACAAGACCTTTGGAAGTCAGAGCAACGAGATGCACTTGGCTCAGAAGACAAGAGAGTAGAGGAGATTACCATTTTTTTTTAAATTTTCACACCTTTGGATTGTCTCATGTATTACAATATACGTGTGAAAACTTCTAATTTTTAGAGAAATTCTGAAGAGAAAAAATTTTAAAGAAAATAAAAATAAATATGATAATGTAGAGAAAAGATGTTTAAGTTAACAAAAAAGTATGTCTATATTTATACACACACACAAATTGTCTTGAAAACGTATACCAAAATGTTAACAACTGTCCTCTTGGTGGTGACAGCACTTTTATTATTTCTTTAGAGTTTTATGTATTTTCCGCTTTTCACAATGAGCCTAATTATTTCTTTTATAATCTTAAAAGAGCCAATTCAATTATTGCAGGTTGGGAAACAGAGAAGTTTCATTGAGGAGATAGAAAAAGAATGAGGAAGAAGTCGCTGGAACTGCGGCTGGATCCCAGACAATTTCAGGGATAATTTTGAGATACAAGCCAGTTGTCAGCCCCGCAGGAGAGGGTTTTATTCTGGATGAGAGAGAATGGCCATTGCAGGTTTTACCATTTCCCCCACACTTTGGAATTCTGCTTGTTGGGTTTTGCCTTTAAAAATATTGGGATTAAAATGTAATTTTCACTTTGCATTGATTCAATTTAGTTACCATGATTACCTATAACTACAAGTTTTGCATTTTTGTTTGTTTTTTTTTTTTTTCAAAATGTCGACACTAATGTTATCCTGGCTGTCATGCAAAAGACATTTCTTTGATGGAATTCAGTGAGATGCTGTCTCTTGCAAGACGCCTTCCCAAGGAACTCTGAGCTTCCAGGAGGCCTGTCAGGGACACTGGAATTTGGAAAGGGTGGAACACAATCAGAGCTGTGCCTAGTAGGAGGAAAAGAAGGGGCAACGTGGTAATGCTCAGGGAAAGAAGGACAGACCATGGGAATTGCTGTATGTTGTGAGGGGCTTGGTTTAAAAAGAATTTTGCTGTATGTGTTGGGTAATATAATTGTCCATCTCTTATGGACAGGAGAACTATAGTGCATTGCATGTATGTATTTATGTCTTTATAAGATTTTATTTGTTTGTTTGTTTGTTTGTTTATGTATTTATGAGAGAGTGCACACAAGCTGGGGGGCAGTGGGCAGAGGAAGAGGGAAAGAATCTTAATCAGACTCTGTACTGAGCACAGAGCTCGACACTGGGCTCAACCCTGAGATCATGTCCTGAGCCAAAATCAAGAGTCTGGAGGCTTGATTGCCTGAGCCACCCACGTGCCCCTGTAAGATTTTATTTTTAAGTAATCTCTACACCCAATGTGGGGTCCAACACACAAACCCCAAGATTAAGAGTTGCACCCCCACTCCAACTACTGAGCCAGCTGGGCGCCCCTTAGTACATTTTTAAATTGTCTTCATTTCTTTTGAGTGTAACAATGTGATGAATTTGGCCATAAATTAATTATGGGGATAGTATTTCAGAGTCTTATTGGAATTAAGAATTATTGGGATAGTATTTCAGAGTCTTCCTTCAGAAGCTAGAGACATAAGGTACAGTCTCAGCAGTCCTTCTAGAATAAAGCAAAGAGAGAATGCACATTCACCTTGATGGCCAAGTACTCAGGAGCATGGCACAATAAAAATGGAGTCATCTGGTCCTCTCAATTTCAACTTAAAGCGAGAGGGAAACTGAGGTGGCTATTGAGAAATGAAACCATCTCCAGGACAAGGCACCTTGGAGGCTGGATGTTTCAGACAGAGTGGTGAGCAGAAGAGTCTGTGAATGTGCAGAACTGGCAGATAATCATTTTTCCCCCTCAGGGGAAGAAAACAAAAATCTTTTTTTTTTTTTAAAGATTTTATTTATTTGACAGAGATAGAGACAGCC
>NC_048226.1:12217314-12226257 GCF_002007445.2 Ailuropoda melanoleuca
ATCCCATAACACCAGGATCACGCCCTGAGCCGAAGGCAGACGCTTAACTGCTGTGCCACCCAGGCGCCCCGAAAACAAAAATCTTTTTGACAAGAATAGCTCCTCTTGAAAANCCATAACACCGGGATCACGCCCTGAGCCGAAGGCAGACGCTTAACCGCTGTGCCACCCAGGCGCCCCGAAAACAAAAATCTTTTTGACAAGAATAGCTCCTCTTGAAAGGTATGTAGCCAAGAAGACGATGCTTTCCAAGATGGGGAATGCTCAGAATAAGAATGCAGTCACTTTAAATGAGATCAGACACGAAAGAGGTGCAGGTGAGAGGCAGGTGTGCAGGAGAAGCTGTATGACCCTGGGGGGTCATGAAGCAAGAGGCAAGAGGGACACTCTGAGCCACTCCTGTGGCTCCTTTAACAACCCAGGAGAAGACTTCGATTACTTTATGTTCCTTCAGGATGGTGACTAGGAAAACCTTCTGTTTATGGATTCTTGATAATCAAGACTTCTGATTTATGAAGTTTCTGATTGGGATCAGTCAAAACACTTAGAGAACAAGTTGATCACAGAATTTTAGAGATAGAAGAGAGTATAGACCAGCTTCTTGCTGCATGAAGACCGTCTCTGACGCTCGAATTCATCATCATGTGATTCCCACTGACTTTCCGCCATGTTTCCTCCACCATACCTGTACCCTCAGCCTCCCCCCGGCCCCATTTGATATGCATGATTTATGTATGTTTGCATCTGTATCGCTTTCTAGATTGTAACATACTATATGCTACAAAATGTTCTTTTCCAGATATCTCGCTTCTTCCAGATCTCTGTTCAAATGCTCATCATCAAGCACTTCCCCTCCCCTGCTGTATCTCCATAGTGCCGGTCACTACCCGCCATCACAGTACACAGTAATCCCTCTTTATCTGTGGTTTCGCTTTCCGTGGTTTCAGTTACCCATGATCAGCGGTGCCCTGGAAACAGACGATACTCCTTCTAACACACTGTCAACAGGTCGCTAGTAGCCTAACCCTACAGCACGGTGCCCACTCACCTCCCTTCATCTCACCACATAGGCATTTTATTATCTCATGTCATCACAAGAGGAGTGAGTACAGTATAATAAAATATTTTGATAGAGAAACCACATTAACACAATTTTATTATGGTGTATAGTATCATTATTCTATTTTATTATTAGTTACTGTTGTTAATCTCTTACTGTGACTAATTTATAAATTATTTACTGTAGGTATGTATGTATCTGTGGTTCCGGACATCACTGGGGGGTCTTGGGATGTATTCCCTATGGATAAGGGGGGACTACTGTATTTTCACTTGCTTACCTCTTATTTTCTGTCTGCCCAATAAGCTTGTAGGCCCCATGCAAGCAGATCTCTTCCATTTTGTTCTGTTCTATCTCTAGCATCTTGAACTGTTCCCTCATTTGGCACTCAGTACATAGTTCTTTAATAAAGAAATGAGTGAGTCAGAGCTGTGTCTCCTTGAACTTTGTATTTTCCCAATGACTGGCACAAGATCTAGCAGAGTGCAAGACACTCTGTCTTCCTAGCCATGTGACATTAGGCAAGTCATCTCACCTTCTCTGTGTCTCAGTTTCACCGTATGTAAATTAATACTTGCCGTATTCAATGAGTGCACACCCATAAAGCACTTTCTGTGAGCACTCACTAAGAGTTAATTGTTATTACATAGGGAAATAACTTGAGGAAAAATTAAAGATATCAGAACTTTAAAGGTAATTTTTGATCAAAAAATTAATAACCTAATATAAAGTGGAAAATAAAAAGATAAGTTCACTTATATTGTATATAGATAAGATATGTACACGCATAGATACATACATACGTGTAATAGGGAACAAGAGTATGTTTCCTCATCAGGATTAAAGTACATTAATTTTTTTAAATTTTTAAAATTATGTTCTCTCAGTCACTGTGTAGCACATCATTAGTTTTTGATGTAGTGCTTGATGACTCATTAGTTGTGTGTAACACCCAGTGCTCATCACAACACATGCCCGCCTTAATACCCATCCCCCTGTTACCCCGTCTACCCCTTCCCCTCTGAAACCCTTAGTTTGTTTCCCAGAGTCCATAGTCTCTCATGGTTTGTCTCCCTCTCTGATTTCTCCCCCTTCAGATTCCCCTCCCTTCCCCTATGGTCCTCCCTGCTATTGCTTATGTTCCACATATGAGTGAAACCGTATGATATTGTCTTTCTCTGCTTGACTTACTTCACTTAGTAGAATCCTTTCCAGTTCCATCCATGTCAATGCAAATGGTGGGCATTCATCCTTTCTGATGGCTGAGTAATATTCCATTGTATATATGGACCACATCTTCTTTATCCATTTGTCTTTTGAAGGGCAACTTGGCTCCTTCCACAGTTTGGCTATTGTGGACATTGCTGCTATGAACATAGGGGTACATGTTCATAGAGTAGATTAATTTTTTTATAGTAGTTATTTCTGGATGGTAAGACTCTGGCCGGTTTTTCTCCATGAAGGCTTTATTAAATTTTCCACTTTTCTATTATAATCATGCAGTGCTTCTATCATCAGCACAAATAACAAACACTGTCAAGATGGGCTATTTACTGGTTTAAAATTATGAAAGGAGGGGCGCCTGGGTGGCACAGCGGTTGGGCGTCTGCCTTCGGCTCAGGGCGTGATCCTGGCATTAAGGGATCGAGCCCCACATCAGGCTCCTCCGCTATGAGCCTGCTTCTTCCTCTCCTACTCCCCCTTTGTGTTCCCTCTCTCGCTGGCTGTCTCTATCTCTGTCAAATAAATAAAATAAAATCTTTAAAAAAATAAAAATAAAATAAAATTATGAAAGGAAATGAAATACATTTTAGATTTCACTGCACCACTTTCTGGCAGCTTTGTCGTGGTCAACCAGGTGGAACCCCCAGGAGCATGTTCAGGGCCCGGATATAACTAAGCCAGAGCCCATTCTGCAGACCCATCCAGCCAGCGCAGCGGTTTTCGCCTCCAGGGACTCTGGCATCAGGAACCAACTTGCTGGTGGTATTGAGCAATCCAGTTGCTTTTACTACACAGGAACCTCAATCTTTGTCCAAACTCAACGACTTGATTAACTCTCATTTAAATAGTAGAAGTTTACTTTTGAAAGGTTGGGGTTTTCTTTATTTTTTTTTTCACAGCTGTCTTGGCAACTTCTGATTCCAGCCTGGGCAGGAAGTATCTGAGTCAGAGACGGGTGAAACAGCTTTTCTGGTGCCTTGCCCAGCCCTCCGACAAGGACTGTCTCTCCCGGATCATTAAGCCTGCTTCTACAAAGACTTTGCAGAGAGTAGGAGGTTGGAGGAAATGGGATACAACCAAGGACGCCCTCTCACCCACCCTTGACTGTATTTGAAAAAGTGTTAGTCATTGGCATGGGTCCTGTCCTTTTGAGCATCCTCAATAAATTAGCAATTCTCGGAAAACCACCCCTGCGGGAATGGGAAGGAAAAACGACCAATAAGCAAGGACACTGAGGTGGTGCCTACACTAGATAGTTTATAAGATACGCTTAGCTGAATAGAGCGCCTTCCTACTCACCAGTCATCAAAAAATTTTTAAAAATTTAAAAAGGCAAAAATTGAGTGTTAGAGTCTGAACGCATATTTTGATCCATTAATCCATAAACACCTCATGGTTTTCTCTCTCCTTTTCCTTATGCTTCTCCTCTTTCTTCTTTCTCTTGTTCCTTTCCTGCATTGTGATGGTGGTGGCCGTTGGTGATGTAGTTGGAGATGGCCTGAGATGGTCAACCAATTGCTTGGTCTCTTTCTTCTCTACAAAGAAAATAGGGGATTTCCTGTTTCTATACAAAGAGAAGCCAATTTGCATGTTTGGTTGGAAGTGACTTACTACAAGACGATCTCAATATTTTTACTTTCAGATTCCATCTTTAAAGACTTGAGACTTGAATTCTCTGTTAGAAGTCATGGGGCACCTCAACAGGTCTGAACACTGTGACGGGGACAAGGTGTGACTCGAGGGAAGCAATATTGGCTCCCCAATTAGCTGATTAGTATCTAAATCTCAGGTTGGCATTTATAAGCTATATGTTATGGGACCCTTTCTTTCTTTCTTTTTTTTTTTTTAAGATTTTATTTATTTATTTGACAGAGAGAGACAGCCAGCGAGAGAGGGAACACCAGCAGGGGGAGTGGGAGAGGGAGAAGCAGGCTTCTAGTGGAGCAGGGAGCCCAATGTGGGGCTCAATCCCAGGACCCTGGGATCACGCCCTGAGCCAAAGGCAGACGCTTAACAACTGAGCCACCCAGGCGCCCTGATATGGGACCCTTTCTTAACCTTTTGGAACCTCAATTCCCTAATTTATAAGAACCATAGGGTTGATGTGAGAGTTAGATATATAAAAGTTCCTTGCACATAACAGATGCTTTACTATTTGCCTGTATCATTATGTTGAGTGCATGTAATCATCTCTTACTTATAGACATTGAAGCTGCTGTGAATAAAAACAATATAGATTAAATGTAAAATTGTCATAGAGACAGGGTGATAATCATGTTCACGTATCAAATGTTCAATGTGTTTTCAATGAGATGATAGCAAGGATTGCATTGAAGTGACTGTGTATTGCAAATATTATACCCAGATGCTAGACCAGGGCTCTCTCAAAGTGTGGATTGAGATCCATCCCCATAAGATAGAATAAGACAAGAATCACTTGAAAATCTTACAGAAATGCATATTTCTAGGTCTCTCCAAGAGCCCTTTGACTCTAGAACCCTGCAATTTGCATTCTCCTGGGGTTCCTATGCACATTAAAGTTTAAACGCCACCAATTTGATGATGCAGATTTTTAAAAATGTTTTAAATCAGTTGATTAGTGCAGCATTATCTCACATAGAATCCACTTTTGTCTGATGAAGTATTATAATGTACCCTACTGACACTCTACTATTCCTGATATATATCATTATAATGATCTAAAGATATACTATAAATGATATACCTGACATAATAAGTAACTGTAATTTCTTTCTGATGTAACTCATTGTAAAGGAACTCATGGAACAGATGGGTTAAAGCCATGGTCTCTGCATGGCAGCAATGCGAACTCACCAGCCACAGCTTTGGGAAAGATCCTTAACCTCTCACTGAATCTTAGTTGTATTTTGTTTCTTTTCTTTTCTTAATTTTTTTTCTTTTGGAAGAAGGAAGGAACAATTGTACTGGGCATTTTTTGTTTGCTGAAGATTTTTTTTTTTAAAGATTTTATTTATTTATTTGACACAGAGAGAGAGAGAGAGACAACCAGTGAGAGAGGGAACACAGGCAGGGGGAGTGGGAGAGGAAGAAACAGGCTCCCAGCAGAGGAGCCTGATGTGGGGCTCAATCCCAGGACTCTGGGATCACGCCCTGAGCTGAAGGCAGACGCTTAATGACTGAGCCACCCAGGCGCACCTGTTTGCTGAAGATTTTGTATGCCAATTGTCATATGGTTCTTCTCTTCTTTTTTTATTGAAGCATAGTTGACATACAATATTATATTAGTTTCCGATGTACAACATAGTGATTCAAAATTTATATACATGATGAAATGATCACCATGGTAAGTTCTAGTTACTGTCCATCACCATACAAAGTTATTAAAATATTATTGACTATAATCCCTATGCTACACTTTCTATGCCCATGACTTATTTACTTTATAACTGGAAGTTTGTACTTCTGAATCTGCTTTACCTATTTTGCCCATCTCCCCACTCCCTTTCCCTAAGGCAACCAACAGTTTGGTCTCTGTATTTATGAACCTGTTTCTGTTTTATTTTGTTTCTTCATTTTTTTTTTTCAGATTCCACATGAAAGTGAAATCATACAATACTTGCTTTTCTCTGTCTGACTTATTTCAGTTAGCGTAATACCCTGAAGTTTCATCACTTTGTTGCAAATGTCAAGATTTCATTGATTTTTTATGGCTGAATAATTGTCCGTTGTATCTATCAGTGTATCTGCCTATCTACATACACATTATACATAGATATGTTACATGCATATATTTATATTCACATCTTCTTTATCCATTCATCTATCAGTGGACACTTAGGTTGCTTCCATGTCTTGGCTATCGTAAATAATGCTGTGATGAATATAGGGGTGCAGATATCTTTTCAAATAGGTGTTTTTGTTTTCTAGTTTCTCATTTACCTGATAGTTCCTACCTTGTAGGATTATTGAAAGGATTGAATGAGGTAACACACCTGTAAATCTTAGAAGGTCAGTGCTTGGTGTCATCAAAAGAAACCTTCACGGAGCTCATGTGATTCAGAAAGACTCTTTGATGGAGATTGATTAGCATCTTTGAAACTTTTTTTGACCTGGGGGGAGAGGCAAATCTGGATGGCCTTCATCTCTGCCATTTTTGGTATCTTGCAGAAATCCAGCTCAGCAGGCCTGAGTTAGCTGAAAGAAAAGAAAGGCTGTTCATAGCTACTGAGCCCCAGATAGTCTCTCTTTCTAACAAGATTATTTTTCCACTGTTACATAGTCACCTAGATGAATATTTCCACACACCTGACCCTACAAATATACAGAGCACTGAGGGACGGGGGTGACCCTCTCCCCTAGAACACTGGCCCAAATGCCATTTTATTCCAACTATGCCTAGCCTGAGAGCAGCTTTCTGTGGGATCAGGGGAGCTTGGGGGTTGTATGCGCTTCATTGAATTTCTACCTCTAAGTATTTCCATGGTAAACCTTACTGTCTATATCTATTCCCCATGGTCTAATAATGTGTGTCCATGATCTCTTTCAAAACAACTTGGTTTTTTTTGTTTTTTGACCAAAGGAATTTTTGGTGTGATCATTGGAAATACCTTTCAAGGTGTTATCTTTTTATTTATTTATTTATTTATTTATTTATTTACTGAATTTGAAGTCACAGATAAAACTGAATTTTGCTAAAAGATGCCCCTCTGGGTTGACTAATTACCAAAGGAGCCCCTTGCTCTGCACAGACACACCTTGTGCTAGGTCCCCCAGAGGGGATCTCAGCCCCATTCACCTCTAGGTTGGGCACTTNAAAGGAGCCCCTTGCTCTGCACAGACACACCTTGTGCTAGGTCCCCCAGAGGGGATCTCAGCCCCATTCACCTCTAGGTTGGGCACTTTCGCCGAGGGAAAACTTTCAAATCAAAACAATGGCCCTCTTTGAAGCTAAAGTCATTTCTTTAAAACTAGATGAATAACATGGAGATTAATCAACACTTTAGAGCTGACAATAACCTGAGAGGCAAATATCCCTTATTTTATACATAAGGCATGGAGTGAGGATGAGGCCTGTTCAAGGTTACTCTGCCCAGGATTGGAATGCAAGAACTCGAACCTCAGGTTCTTGATTCCTTACCTGTGTCCCCTCTAGTACTCCATGTCGTGCTGGATTTTGTTGTTTGCTTCCTGCTACAGTGTCATTAGTAGAAGTATTAGGGGATCAGTGTAAGTACTTGATAAGGAATGTTTGGTTATTAATGATGTGATATAATGATTAGATGACATAAATGTGAACAGCACTTTGGAATCCCTGTTTATTTGTTTATTTATTTAAAATTCTTTATTTAAATTCAATTTAGTTAACACATAGAGCATTAATAGTTTCAGAGGTAGAATTTAGTGATTCAGTTGCATATAGTTCAGTTGCATAGAACACCCAGTGCTTGTTACATCACATGCCCTCCTTAATACCCATCACCCAGTTACCCCAGCCCCCCACCGACCTCCCCTCCAGCCACCCTCAGTTTGTTTCCCAGAGCTCAGCGTCTCTTATGGTTTGCACCCCTCTCTATTTTCACCTTATTTTATTTTTTCTTCCCTTCCCCTATGTTCATCTGTTTTGTTTCTTAAATTCCACATATGAGCATCCCTGTATTTTTCTAAGTCTACCCACCTCCTATCAGGCTCCTTGGGCAGCAGAGATAAAGGTAGTAGATTGACTTGTAGGAGGTATATTCAGGACTGTGCCTGAGATCACCACCCGCAAGAGGGAATGAGCAGCAGCAAGATCACACAGAGAGGGAGAAGTGGAGATGGTCTTAATGAAGACCTCAGACCAATGGGAAATTCTAGAGATGGTGTGGTCCTCAGAGCGTTCCAAGTCTGTTCACGGGCTGAGGCCTTTGCACCCTTACAACAATCAGTCAATGGATTAGAGCCTTTCTGGAAAAAGGGAGTGGTCTTGATGAAGGCATTCCTTTTAGAGGCAGATGGCTAAGGGCTCTCTGCTGTCACTCTGCTAAATTGCTCCTTCACTCCAACAGGGAGATTTGGCTAGGTATGGCCAGATTCACCATGCAATCACATCTAACCATCAAGCACTCAATGGGATAAGAGCAATGAAAATAGTAACCCATTTTATAGATAAAGAGTCAGCAAAATCCATTAATTTGCCTAAATTCTCAGAGCCTCTAGGAAAACAGAGCTGATACTAAAACCTCTATTTTCCGGGTTCATGTTGCTTCCTATAGCTCATTATTTTAAAACTTCAGAGGTCGGTAGAGGCAGAGTTGTGACTGTGTGTATTTCCGAATCTGAGTATATATCAATACCTAAGATGCATTCATTTAATAAACGTTTACAAAGTCCTTTCTATGTAGAAAGCCCAGGGGAGATGCTAAGAATATAGACAAAGGCACAGTCCCTGCTGTTCAGTAACTCCTTGACCTTTGAAGACGGAGGTAAGTAACTGCAAGTGTGGTCAGAGCTGTGATGTGCTGGATAAAGAACCATCAAAGACAAAAACTGCTCAGCTTGAGTTTGTGCAGGAAGTGGCAACACCCAATCCGGCTTGATGAATAAGTGGGGATGGTAGAAATAGCATGTGCAAATAATTCAAAATTGCAAATAATTCAGGGCAAGTAAAGAGTATCACAGGTGTAATGAAAGTGTCAGGA
>NC_048226.1:12226357-12232975 GCF_002007445.2 Ailuropoda melanoleuca
CACATTCACATTGATGTCTCTTTCCCACAAGGAAGGATTCATTTTAATTTTGAAGCAATGAAGTAGACAAATGTCTTTCCCATTGGAAAGAAGAAATCACTGTGAAAAATGTTTAATTTCAATAAGCTTCTGAAACCACAGTCATGGAAGGTTCCATGCAACATCAGATCATGGAGGTCGCAGAGGGAAAAAATGAAGATTAATGTGTGGTTTTACCATCCAGTGCCATCCCCATGCTTGCGAGGTGAGGCCTATGGAACACGGTAGAGATCCGTCCTCCCCCTTTCTGTGAAGCTCTCCAGCAACCATCAGAGATGTATTCTGCTTGGGGTCCAGCTTGTACCTGGGAGATTTCTGCCGGACCATTATGGTGTGAGCATCCCT
Source organism: Ailuropoda melanoleuca (assembly GCF_002007445.2). NCBI lineage: Eukaryota > Metazoa > Chordata > Mammalia > Carnivora > Ursidae > Ailuropoda > Ailuropoda melanoleuca. The sequence goes on from NC_048226.1 coordinate 12,226,742, forward strand.
GTGGCACAAGACAAAAATGTGCAAGGATGCAGGAGCGTTTATCGAGCATCTCAAGCAGTGCAGTGCTGGGCAGTTGAACTCACTGTACATCAGTGAATTCTCTAGAAAATGCAAGCATCATCACAAAAAGGCTGGGGCTCAGAGCAGATACCATTGGCCCAAGGCAATACAGCCAGTCATGGCAGACCTGGGCGGGTCCTCTCATAGACTGACATGGTCCCAGCTGCCAGCTCCACACTGATGTCTCCCGGCTTGCATCTGAGCTGACGTCGCCCTTGGGGTTATATCATTTCCTGTCATGTAAACAGACCTTCCGATCACAAGAAGCAGCTCTAAANTAAACAGACCTTCCGATCACAAGAAGCAGCTCTAAAATGCCTCAAGGTGGATCAGCCACGAGCAATTCACTTTCTTCCTAGACTAGCCTAAGGGGTTCAAGGGTTCATGTTCCAGAGCTAGACAAACCTGGGTTTAGATGCAAGTCTCAAGATTTGCCACCCAAACGACTTTAGACAAATTATTTAATCTCTCTAAGCCTCGGCTTTCCCATCTGTAAACTGGAATGAGCACAGTGACCACCTCAAAGGATTGTTTTGAGAGCTAATGAGTGACGGACTTAAAAACATCTACGCACATGTCTGGTGCGAGGTACCTGCCCATACACGTGAGCTGCTTACCGCGTTACCTGTTCAATGACTTTCCATCCTGCTGATTTTACCAGGAAAGAATCGGCTCATTTATGATACGACTTTATGGCAAGAATGGACAGGCTTTTCCATAGGAAGCTGAAATCTTTGAGAAAAGTCACTTGGAAGGCTCAAATTTTAGCTCCAGTGAGTTTTTTATTTCCTTTTCTAATGCTTCTGTTTCTGTAGTGAGAAACTGCTGGGCTTTTTGCTGCTCGATTTATTTGGACTCCATAATCTTTCTTTATTGCCTTGCTTTGCTCAATAAACCTGAGGGATTTTGTTCACATTTCCTCTACAGGGTGTGTGGTGCTGTGACAATGGAAAGTAAGAGCTGAAGCATAATGTTATTTGGGCCATAACCATAAAGACATCCTTTAATCTCTCTGAGCCTCTATTTCCTCTTAGGTTAAATGAGATTGAGCCTCCATATCTCACCAGTATTATGAGGGCCCCAAAAAACACAGTCGTGGTAAAGTACATTTAAAGCTGAAAGTTCCGTAAAAATATAAACTCTTTTCAATATTTTATGGCTGTAACAGGATCAGAAAGTAGCCGTAAATAAAAATGATCACCCATCTGTTCTAATTGCTAACTCCTACAGTAGGTAATTACTGAAAGAACATATTTAGTCCAAAAGAAACATTCCTTTCGAAAAAACAAGATGATTTATTTAAAATCTGGGCCTATCTTTTATTAAACTTTATAGGAAAGAGAAAGAAGCTGAGGGTTGGTAATGATGGGTTCTAGGGAAATAAATGGTGAAAGACCATATATACTTGATTTAGTTAATTTTGTCCGTATTTAGTTTCAGAATCTAAAATAGGGTCAGTATTGAAGTAGGGATGTATTTTATGAGGCCAACACTTCCCAATAACTATCAGGAAAAAAGTCAGGAGATTTCATAGAAAATAAAGGGGAGATCTCAAAAGAAAGTCATCAGAGAGCCAGTGAGAATGAGATCAGAAGCTCCTCTGACAGGTGCTAGTCCTTATCCCCACTTTTTGTCCCGTAACACTGGCTTACTGTGTGAGTTAGTCTCTCTGACTTAGTCTCTCTACTGTATGCTGGTAAATGTTTAAAAATCTATGCATGCAGAAACATACATAAGTATATCAAAAATTTTACTGATATAAAAGATGAGTAGAATGCATTTTGTAGAAAAAGTAAACATACAATACTCCTTATAAATTTCCCATAGCCACTCACTTATTGCAGAGTACTTTCATTGAGTTTTGCCAATTCTTATACCCCTAGCCAACCTATGGTTGCAACTGACTAAGGAGCATAGCTCCTAATGAATGTTGGTCCCTAACAAGTTTATATTTCTAAGTAAGAAATAAGGAAACTAAAACAAGAAAAATGTTTGCCAGAACTTCAGTGACCTGACACTGTTATAGAATCAGATAGTGATGGCTTTTCGAATACTGAAACAATAGTTTCTTCATTTGTGAACTATTTACAATCTGATGGCTGTGATTACAATATTCTTTTAAATTTAACGAGAATCATTAATATTGTCTCTATAAATTTCTTAGGTCTACACAAGTAACAAAACAGTAAGTTGCACTGTTTGGGGAGCATTTACCGATCCTTTGCAGTATAAATCTTTCCGTGGTGCTCTATTTCAAGCAACAAGGTGACCTCACTGAATGTAGCTATCACACCAGTCTATAATCTTTATAGCACACGATTACAGTAGCTATAAATAATCTGAAGCAAATAAATATATTAGTAAAATGTGAAATAGAAATTTATGAATTTTGAATATTGCTTTTTTACTATAATTTATTTAATAGTAATCTTATATTCTCTCTTTAAAAGAAGAACTTCTATGTTTAACAACTGGCTTGCAACATAACTGAAAATTAAAAATCAAGAATATGAGCTAGTAAAAATTGACCCCAACTCGACACTGATGCTTAATGGTAAAAGATCTAGTAAAGAGGATGACCGTATGTTACAGGACTTTGAGAATGCATGCAAAGTACTTGGTACACCTTATCTAGATTTTTAGATGTCTTTTTTTGTTAAGTCAGGGCTGTTTACTCTGCTCCATGCTGCATCTTGCCTAGAAAGCATTAACGGACTCCTTGTGAATTTCTCTCTCTACAGAGTAACACCTTGTTGCATCCAAAAGCCACATACTGAAACATTTCTTGCTATGATAGAATGCTCAGCCGTCACATTCCTGTTTGATGTTGATAGAAAATGATAGTTTATTACACAATTAATAAATAAATCCACCTCTCTGGTCTCTGGAATACCCACTTCTACAGTAATTAGAAATCTCTCTCTTTACAGATCAATTTCAAAAACATGCTTTTTATCCCCACCATCATTAGCAGCAGCTTAAAAATTCTTCTAGAGTGCACCTCTCCTTTTTTTTTTCTTTTTCTCTAGACTAGGTCTTTATTCACCTTACTTTAAAGCTTTAATGTTTGAAATCAGTCTTATAAGTTTAATAAGGACACCCACATGGATGATTATTTTAAAACTCAATCAAATAGGTTTATTTTATTTTTTACCCTGTTTTTTTGAGGACAGTGGAGGATTAATGGATAAATGTATAATCAACCCACATAAAATTTGACAAGCAGATATTTTTAAAAATTGCCTTGCGGGAATCCAAATAGCAGATGTTCTTTGTCCTGACAATCCAGCCCAATACCCCGACCGAGGGAGAGGAACGCACCATATTTGAGCACCAGCTGCAGGGACATGACTCTGTCTGGCTGCCAACAGCACAACTGAAATGCAGAATACGGTCCTGAAACAGAGACAAGGGGCTTTGTGAGTTCACAAAGACAGATTTTAATGACAGAGGCTATTAGGGCATCTTCTGTCTGTCTCCCATATGCTTTGTTGAAGAAATGGAGAATAAGGCTGTACAAATTTAATGTGCCAAGAGGCTAAAATCACTGGGCCACCTGTGTGCTTTGGCGGTCACTGCTCTAAGGCAGTTTCTGGCCAAAAGGGCTTGGAAAAGTCGGAGCTGTTTGCTGTTTGTTCAATGGGATGTTTGCCAATAGAGGTCACAAGAAGAGGACAGAGGGAACTTTAGTTAGATTTAGTACATTTCCAAATTGAAACAAACCAGGTTTAGCACAGCTGAGCCCAACCTCAGGAATGAGAACTCAGTCCTTTATGCACCAGTGTTGGCCTGATGCTGGCATTAACAAGTAGAGGCAAGATTCTGCCAATCTGTGCAGCAAAAGGCGTGAATCTGGAAGCAATGTACTAAATCCAAAGGAAGCATGAGCAGAATCATGATGAGAGTGCCACTTTGTAACGTGGATGGCAAGAAAGCAATACAGTGAGGAAACAGAGAAGAATGGAACCCTATTGATTTCAGTAGAATTCATCCATGCAAACAGATGGGAATTTTTCAATTTGAACATTGAAACCTAGAGCCACACTTGAAACAATAGTCGAAGGCAGCATACCAGGACATTCCCATTTCCACTTCCCAATTATATTTGGCAGTTCAGAGTTGCCAGTTACTTCCTGCGCCCTGGCTGGATCTCGGCCCTGGGAAATGGGAGGGAGGGTGGACACATGTCTATTTCACAGGACATGCATGTCTATTTCACAGGTGCACGATGTAGCATCTGTCTGCAGAAGTCCATGAGGCAGAGCCTCGCGCTTTTCCAAGAGGGGCCACAGCAGCCAAAGGATGTCTGAGAAAATCTTCCGAGTCTCTGCTCTGTTTGCCAGGGAGGGCCTACTTTGCCCATTTTCCTGTTGTCTGTCATCTTGGGCTACACCTCATCCCAGATTTCCAATGCAGGCTTCTGGCCTCCAGGCATCCCTGGTCCTGCCTATTGCACCTGCCCTAGGATTTGGTGCAGCACCTAAACCCTCAAGGCACCTAAATCCCAGTCACGTAAGTTTTCAGTCCATTTCGCTTCTGTGCTAGCTCCTGCAGCTTGAAAGCATCCTCCTGCCCTCCACCCCAAGCCCTTGGCTGCGTGTCTTACAATAGTCATTTTTGGAAAAGGAAATTAATGCTTGGACCTGTGTTAACCAGGCTGGTGGCTGGCAAGTTACGCAGAAATGGGAAAGCGCATCTGAAGGGTCAGTTCTCAATGAGCAAATTATCCAATCTTACAACGCTTCAGGTTTGCCGCCCAAGAAGTGGCAATGGTGCAATAGATTTCCATTTTTTTATTCTCCCTTCAGACACCTTTATTAAGGTGGGATCTTATCCAGGATTCAGTTCCTTTTTCATAGATCACAGTGAAGCAGATTGATTCAAAACCCAGGCAGCCCATGGTGTCCTCCTTGGGGCTTCCACATTATCTCTGCAGAGCTCCTGGGGTGCTTCTCAAAAGGCAATATGAAAGCCATAGAGCTCGATGGTCTCTAACTTTGCTTATGTTATGAATATTCATGATTCCTTGGAATTGGCAACCCCAGGAGCTGAGACCCCGGCTGGGTTTTGGGCTGCACCCCAACACCTCTCCTTTCTCCCAGACTGCCTCTACCCCTGTGCCCACTGTCACTGTGCTCCCAGCCGTGGGATCAGTTAAGCCAAGGTTACATTCTTAGGAGAAATGACAGAAGCACAAAGCTTTACATTGTTTGAGGGGCAAGGACCACAGCTTTGGGCTTCCAGTCCAGATCTGTGGGTGGAAGCTCAGAGTTGACATTTTGGAGGGATCTTGCAAAGCCCCCTGGTTGGGGCATCATCCTACAGCCAGTCACATGAAAAGCCCTGCCTACAGCCACTGCGGCTTCCCTTCACTTTCGAAAACAAAAATACCTTTGTGCTACAAGGCTTTGGCATATGCTGTTCCCTCTAGAATGCTCTTCCCTCAGCTGCCTCTTCATCAGACTAACTTCCGCTCCATCTTTCCCATGTCAGCTCAGTGGTCCCTCTCCCAGGAAAAGCTTCTCAGCCCGTTTTTCCCCATCGAACTGGTTTATTGTTCATGCTGATAATCAAAGGGAGTTCTCATCCGTGGCCCTTAACCCAAGAGCAGTTTACAACTTACCAACTTAGCATTGCAAATAATCTGTCTGGTTATTTGATAAATATTTACCTTCCCCTCTAGATCAGGGGGTGGGAAACCACAGCTCAAGGGCCAACTCCAGCCCACCGCCTGTTTTCGTAAACAAAGTTGTACTGGAACAAAGAGGTATTTATTCATGTGCGTGTCGTGCCTGCTGCTTTCATGCAATAGCAACAGAGGTAAAGTAGTTGGAACAGTGAGGGGACAGACCGTAAAGCCGAAAATACTTGCCCTTTTCGGAAAAAGTTTACCAACTCCTACCCCCTGAAGCCATAAGCTCTATTTTAAAAGCGAGTGCATTCTTTTTGCTCCTCATTTTGTCCCCTGTAGCTAATATAATTCCTGGCATATATTTCTGGCTTAATAAATACATGTTTTGTGCATGAAGCAACCAGTGAATCCACAAACATCATTAGTTACATGTGTGCAATGCGTCAAAATGACAGAGTAGAAGAATTTCATCAACGCTTAAGGAGGTCTTGTTTTGGAAAAGCATTTTTTTATTCAATTCTTTTTTTTTTTTTTTTTTTTTT
>NC_048226.1:12233166-12254605 GCF_002007445.2 Ailuropoda melanoleuca
CTTAACCGCTGTGCCACCCAGGCGCCCCATTTTTATTCAATTCTTTATCATCACAATAAACAAAACGTGGAAAATATATTAGCGAATGATGATGATATTCAGTGTTAGCGGAATTGGACTGATCAGAGTGAAAAACTAACTTGGTATACGGCTGAAACGTAAAACCACGATCAACCACTGAAAGCAAAGATTTCCATCCGAGGGAGACTGTCCTCAAATTGCCAGCCAATCAGGTAGGCTTTCAATTTTTGTTTAATTTGTGATTTTTGCTTTCAGATGTCAGCTCTGCCGTTTATTGGCTCTAACTTATGCCCATAGGATTAAGGTTTTCATATACATCATGTCCATAAGCATCAGGCCCGTGGTAACTATTTAGTAAGTGTTAGGAGTTGTTATCAGAACAAGGAAGAACATATTCCCTTATAGTCTCGGCATATTGAACATTCAAACTTGTTTCAATTTACATTCTTCTTTCAGTCTCTGTGTGTGGGGGTGATATTGTTGTAATTAGAGTATAGCAAAAGAAGTTTTATATTGTACTGTGTTATTGTCTTGTAAGCATAGTCTATGTTGCTCTGAAATCTTATTTTATTTTATTTATTTAATTTTTTAAGGTTTATTTATTTATTTAAGAGAGAGAGCCAGCATGGGACGAGGGAGAGACAGTCCTAAGCAGACTTCGTGCTGAGCTTGGAGCCCAGTGTGGGATTCGATCTCACGACCCTGAGATCAACACCTGAGCAGAAATCAGAAGTCCAGCACTCAACCCACTGCACCATCCAGGCGCCTTTGAAATCTTACTTTATATTTTATATTATCTTATATGTAATATAAGATAAAGTATTTTTATATTTTGTCTTATTTTATATTTATAATTTTATATTTGTATTTTCTGCTTGACCAGGCCAATAGTTGTAATTTTCATGGATCTAGCCTTTTGAAATGAGGCATATAACTCACAGATGCTTGTTCTTAATACTGTTATGAAACATGACTTGCTCCTGGTTAGTTTTAAAATATTTTATTTATTTGTTACAGAAAGGCCTAAATTACATATGAAACCATCACATGGCAGATGCAGCTCTTCCACGGGCAGGAATGAGTATGTATCGGTTTTTCCTCCGGGGACAAATTACTATATGATTGAAGACACAGCTCTCTGGCTTCCGACTATAAATTAAAACATTAAACACACATGCACATACTATCTATTTAGTGAGCAGCATTGTGCTTTATTTTAAGATTTTGTTTAAACTCTTATTTTTTACTGGTTTTATAGAAATAAGGCACAGGCTGGGACGGGGGTGGGGGGAGGAGCCTTTTGACCGTATTGACAGGTTCCTGCTTGGCAGCATCCTCAACCTTTCACTGCACGCCACAAGTAATTTATGACGGCAATAAATAGCTGAGTATTTTCAGTATTCAAGGTAGCTGCCTGGATCCAGAAGAAACATAGCCCTACTTTCAGATTTGATCCACGTAATAGGTGTAGAAGGCAGCCCTTAGAAAAGGGGGGCCATTAGATCAGGAAGCAGCTGTCCGGCTGTCCCTATTTCTATTCAGCAGCCATTCCTGAGACGTGATTGTCGCCGCTAAACAATTTCCCAAGGCCTTGTTCATTTGGCACTTCCAGAAGAGCCAGTCCCTGCGTGGTGTGTCTCCAAAGGCAGGTCTGTACCATAGCAGATTAGAGCAAAACCTGCTTATCTCAATGCAAAACCTGCTTCTGCCACGGAGTAACGAACGGCAGGGGGGCAAATGACTGGGCTGCTCTGTGCTTTGGACCCTCTATCTGTGAAGGGGGTGGGAATAATGACACATGCAAATAAAGTGGTTAGAATAATAGCATGTACTGTATGGTGATTAACATAATATAATAAAATTAAATTAAAAAAAAAAGAATAATAGCATGCATACAGTAAGTGCTCAATAAAGCTGAGCTATCGTTATCAGCATTTAAGTAGAAGTTCTGAGATGACCTTCTTTCCTAATTGGGGAACCTTATGAGGACATGTATTTCTTCCCACGAGGTTGGGCTTTAGATTTGCATCTCATTCATGCTCTCAGTCATATGTGTTCAATCTAATTGTCCCAAACAATTGGATAGTTCCCAAGCTTTGGCTATTCTAAGGAACTAGATATTTTTATTTTATTTTATTTTATTTTATTTTATTTTATTATATTTTATTTTATTTTATTTTATTATATTATGTTANTGAGAATTCGTTCTTTCTGATAGCTGAGTAATATTCCATTGTATATATGGACCACAGCTTCTTAATCCAGTCATCTGTTGAAGGGCATCTCGGCTCCTTCCATGATTTGGCTATTGTGGACAATGCAGCTATGAACATTGGGGTGCATATGGCCCTTCTCTTTACTACGTCTGTATCTTTGGGGTAAACACCCAGTAGTGCAATGGCTGGGTCATAGGGTAGTTCAATTTTTAACTTTTTAAGGGACCTCCACACTGTTTTCCAGAGTGGCTGTACCAACTTGCATTCCCACCAACAATGTAGGAGGGATCCCCTTTCTCCACATCCTCTCCAACAATTGTTTTCTTGCCTTGTCTATCTTTGCCATTCTAACTGGCGTAAGGTGGTATCTCAGTGTGGTTTTGATTTGAATTCTAAGGAACTAGATATTGGACTGCACTCTGACAGAGTCTTTGGTTCTAAAACTTTTCTATGGTTCAGCTTTTTTGTTAAAATGCTTCCTCCTCACCACCTTGTACAGAAAAAAAAAGAAAAAGAAAGAAAGAAAGAAAGAAAGAAAGAAAGAAAGAAAGAAAAAGAAAGAAAGAAAGAAGAAAAGAAAGCAAGCACTAGTGTTTATTGACTACGTAGCAATATCCAAGACATCGGAAAATGGGATAGAACCTTGCTGGTTTGATTTATTTAGTCTTTATGATAACCCTACAAAGCAGCTATTGTAATTTCTGGTTCACAGATGGATAAACTGAGGCTTAGAAACGTAAGATTTTTTTAAAGATTTATTTCTTTATTTTAGAGAGAGAGAAGGCACAAAGGTGAGGGGCAGAAGGGGAAGGAGAGAGAATCTCAAGCAGACTCCATGCTAAGCGCAAAACCCAACATGGGGCTCGATCCCATGACCTGAGATCATGACCAGAGCCAAAACCAAGACTCAGATGCCTAATTGACTGTGCCACCCAGGTGCCCAAGACATTTTTCTAAGGACTGTAACAGGGCAGAATACAAACCCGTCTATCCTCCCTAGACTTGTTTATTCATTTGTCATGGAGAGCAAGTGGTTTCTCAAGGATGCTATCAGCTTTACAATGTAAATGTCTGACAAGCAGGAGCAGGACAAGCTTAGTTTGTGCAGAAACTTAGTTACTGTCTCTCACTGTCTTGGCACATCCTGCACCTTGCTCTCTTCTTAGGCAAGAAGCGGATAGGCTGGTCACTTTGAGCAGCAAATACGGTTTCTAATCAGAATCTGTACTATCAAAACTTGACTTAACAAAATAGTACAGCCACTTTAGAAGACAATCTGGTGGTTTCTTATAAAACGAAACATATTCTTATCATGCAATCCAGCAATTATGCTCTTTGGTATTTGTCCAAAGGAGTTGAAAACTTATGTTCACACAAAAACCTGTGCACAGATGTTTATAGCGGTTTAATTCGTAATTGCCAAAACTTGGAAGCAACCAAAATGTCCTTCAGTAGGTGATTGGGTAAATGAGCTCTGGTGCAGCCAGACAATGGAATATTGTTCAGCAGTAAAAAGAAATGAGCTGTCAAGCCATAAAAAGTCATGGAGGAAACTGCAATGCATATTACTATGTGAAAAAAGTCAATCCAACAGGCTACATACTATATATGATTCCAAATATATGGCATTCTGGAAAAGGCAAAACCATGAGATGGTAAAAATCAGTGGTTGCCAGGTGGTGGGGGTTGAGAGGAGGTGATGAATAGGTGAAGACAACGGAATCTTAGGGCAGTGAGAACTCTCCATATGATACTATAATGAGGGAGGCATGTCATTATATATTTGTCCAAACCCATAGAATGGACAATACCAAGAGTGAATCCTAATATAAATTATGGGCTTAGGGTGCTTAAGATATTTTAATTGTAATAAATGTAGCATTTTTTGTGGGTGATATTGATAGTGGGGGGCTTTGCCTGTGTGGAGGGGCAGGGATATATGGGAAATGTCTATGCCTTCCCCTCAATTTTGCTATGAACCTAAAATTGTTTTCTTCATAGTCTCAAAAATGATTAACATGAAATCTCTCTTCCTGCCCCTCCTCTTTCTTCTTCAACTCCACATCCATGCACAGCCAGAACACACATCCCTCTCCAAGTGCCCTGTTGACTTTTTTGTAACTAGGATTTAGGTAAGGAGAGGGTACCTGTCAACCCATCCTTGATTTGTCCTAGGAGTGGGGCAGGAAGAGGCCCTGACAGGATTCCACAGCTTTCTTCAAAAATCCATTCTCAAAATTCTTTATTTTTAGTTTCTTCAATGCCTGTTTAGCCTCAGACTGGACAAGGGGACTCTTTAAGAGGCCCAAGAGTTAGGGAACTGGTTCTGGCTCCCTTCTTTTGAACATTTGCCTTTTATCCTGCAACCTGAAACAGGTGTGCCCATTCAGGGTCTAGTCTAACTTGGTGCCTGGTTAAAACATGAATATCAATAACCCATAAAGAAATACAACACAAGGGGAGAATTTTGAGAATTTTGTGTGATGCTTATACTTGGAGACCCAGAATCTACCCTAAGTCCTGTCCCTGCTGAAACTTTCAGGTTTTCTGGATGGTACATGGAGTGAAGACAGGGCAGCCCAGAAAGTGTCTCCATGCTTGGGGGGCTAAGCATGGAGTCGTTCCAAAGACCATGCATTCAAATACCGAGCTAGAGGTACTTTGGGCCTGGAAGAAACCATGTGAGTCTGAGATCGTATTCAAACCTGGGCCCCTAAAATTTAAGTACATGGCTGGGTGGACAGGAAGGTCTGTGACAACGGAAACTGTGACAAATACACGAAATAAGAGTGTGGCTGCCATCTGTGTGAAAGACCGAATGTGTGCCCTCCCTGGTTTGTGCTTCTGTTAGATCATGTGCTGTGTTAGCTGAACTTCAAGAAATCTTCAAACAGAAGACGAGTAGAGCAGCAGTGGGAATAGACCTGGCTCCTTAACCCGTAAGCGGATAAGTTTGCTTTTGGACTACCAGCTGGGGTCCCTCCCCTCCCCCAAGAAGCTGGTGACAAAGTCAGGAAAGGGTCATGTTTGCCAGGAAGGTGGTTTCCATAGAGCTTGTGGAAGACCTAGGGACTCCCTGAACACACTGGGGGGAATTGGAGGGGGTTCGGGGCTCACCCAATCCTGGATACTGCCCAGGACATGGCTACACTAGGACTGGCAGGACCTGGATGCCCAGGTAAGCAAGGGGCAGACCTAACCTATTCCCCACACTGCTCTTACCTTCTCAAGCCTAGTCCACCCCTGCCCCCTGGGGCAGATCGGCTTCATGACAGAGAAAGCATATTCAGAGCTCCTGTTTCTTCTGCCCCAGCACCCCAAGGAACCTGGCAGATGGTACCTTCCCCCTTTTCTGGTCATTCACTGAAGAACCTTCCTGAGGCTCAGGATGGCCCTTCTAACCTCTAAAGACTCCAGGAGGACCTCAGGGACCCCACTTTCAGCCACCCATTTGAAGGAGAAGGTGACAAATAATTGCACTCCCTCGGGTTGGTTTGGTCCAGGATAAGTTTGTGCCCACAAGAGCCCCCATGCTGAGACTGACTCACTTAGATCTGAGAGCATGACAGTTCCTACTCCAGCAGGATCCTGGCTCACCTTCCACTAGAAGCTAGAGCTGGTTTGGCCTATATCTGCCCATTGAACAAATGCTCTCCTAGGAGCAGAACGTGGTCTGAGCCAGGATCCCCAGCCCGATGTGGAGGCTGACATTGACATCAGGTCCTCCCTAGAATATTGATACTTCTGATGGCTTGAATGGGGGCGAGGCTAACAGGAAGGGTCTATTGTTACTCTCCAATGGCTTTGAGCTTGCCTGGACCACAGTTTCATCTGACCCATGAGGAAAGAATCTCGAGGGATAACAGGATGGATCTACCCTAACACAGAAGGTTTGGGGCCAGAGCCATGGCTCCAAACAGGAAACACAGGCTCTTTCTCCCCACCCAGACTCCGGGAATGGTACCCAAAAGCCACAGCTGGGGTTCCTAAACGGGGTTCCACCAACACCACAGGTTTCCTGAAGGAGTTTCTGGCAGTTCATTTAAAGTAAGAAAGAAAAACACAGCAAAACCAATTTAAAAACAAAGGGCACTCATTCCAATCCTCCGAGCCCCAATGCTGAGGCAGTGTTTGAGGTTTTAAGGAATCAAAGCAAACAAAAATATTCCATTGCCTCCGAATTCAAGGGTCGCTTTTTATTCGGCGGGCCGGGCCGTGCTGCCTCTCATCTCCAGGCTCAAAACCTGCGGGGTTTTCGATTGGGAACGTGGGCGGCTCACAGCCCTTCTCCTCGGCAGGCTGTATCCCACAACTCAATACAGGTCGGCTCAAGGGGACGCTCCCATGTTTAGCTGACATTTTCCCTTCCCCAATTTGTTTTATGACTCCCAGGCTCATTTCTCGATACCTGATACTCTGTCCACTTCTTCGCTTCCTGTCATTAGCGAGCGCCCCGGGAACTTTCATCACTTTCCCTCGGGCGATGGGGAGTTCACGTCCCTCCTTTCAATTATGGTTGTGATGGGGGAGGGCGGGGACGGGGAATGTCAGCTTTGCCCTTTCCAAAAGCTGATCTTTCTGCAGAGGACAAGACCTATGTATCAGGCTGCCTGCTGCAGAAAAATAGTCGTGAAGGGCCAGAGCAGAGGGGCCATATGAGGATGGGGGTGAAGATAACGGAGTGGCAAGAATTTCGTCCCCTGCCCCCGTCCAGGCTGGCTGAATGGATGGATGTGCTCCCTCCCAAAGGGCGAGGCGACCCTTCTGGGGCAGGCTGCACAACTCTTGCATTTTGACTCAGCCTCCATCATTTTTCTACAATTCGTCTCCAAGTAACCTCTGACTAATCTGTTTCTCTCTGTCTGTTTAAAACAAGAAACATTCCATTTCACAGCACCTTCTTTTCTCCTGTATTCAAATTGTTTTCTTTTTTGCCTTGTAACAATGAGCAGAGATCAGCCTGTTCCTGTCCCCAAGGGGGCCCTTGAAGCAACAGGGAAATTGTAACAATCATCCAATTCCAAATGGCTTCATTTCACTCGGCTTAAATAAGGATCTTTCCATCATTGCATGTTATAATTATGTCACCACATGCTATATAATCCAAATTAGATGATGATTACATGCCATATATTAACATTAATTGTGTAACTAGACATAACCATATGTTTATATGTGGATTTAATTACCATCTTTAAAAATCCTGCCGAGGAAGATGTAAGTAACAAATTTTTTAAAAGATGTAAGGTAGCGAGGAAAAACATGTTCAAATAAATATATAAAATCAAGCATATGGAGGAAAGGCAAATAACTGGAATAGGTTTTTAAATTAGCATTCGTTAAGTACCTGAGTTTTGTGCTTTTGTGTGTAAGAATCACATGATAAGGGTATGAAAGTTCAAAATAATCAAGTAGATCAGCCATAATCCCACCACCACAACATGATTCCTCCCCAGACCTTATCCATACCCACCTGTATTGGTATCTGCGATTATAACTTCTCATGAAATTTTGGCTCTGCATTTTCAGATGACCTTTCATAAGTGACTTTCTCTCTTGTATGGCTTAGCGTTCACTACCTACATAAACATATTAGCAGCATGCTAACACATCAGCAACATGGCTTATTGAGGAAAAGGGCTGCTTCTGAAATAAGACGGCCTGGGGCGCCTGGGTGGCTCAGTTGTTAAGCATCTGCCTTTGGCTCACGGCGTGATCCTGGAGTCCTGGGATCTAGCCCCGCATCGGGCTCCTCCGCTGGGAGCCTGCTTCTTCCTCTCCCACTCCCCCTGCTTGTGTTCCCTCTCTCGCTGGCTGTCTCTCTCTCTCTGTCAAATGAATAAATAAAATCATAAAAAAAAAAAAGAAAGAAGACGGCCTGGATTTGAAGTGGCAGCTCTGCAACTCGTGAGTTGTGTGACCTTGATCAAGTTGCTGAACTTGTTCGTGCCTCAATTCTCCCTGTCTGAAAAATGGCGATAAGTATCTACCTCGTAGGTTCCTGGGAAAACTGAATGTGTTCTTACATGCAAAGTGCTTGGGGAAAATGGCACGACTAGGAGTTCAATGAAGATTAAGTAGTGTCATTGATGATGTGTCTAGCCAGTTGGGAACCATTAATCTACCTGATCTTTTTCCTATTTGGTGGCTGTGTGAGTATCTTCGATATCTGATATGATCAGTAGCACATGGATAAAATTGTTGTGCATATTAACTTTCTTTGTCTCTGAGACTTTCATGCAAATTACCACTTGAACGTCTGATGTACCCCCATGTAAAGCTTTTTTTATGACCTCATCTTAGTACAGTGCCTGTTTTTTTTTTAAATCAGGCCAACATAGAAGAATAGCAGAAGGAGGTATAAAAGTAGACTGCAGTATTTTAAAAATATTCCTGATAACCAACAAAACTTAACATCCTTTTTTCACCAAATATGCCCCCCTCATCATACACACACCTACCTGACCCCCCCAGAGTCTCTCTCTTCAACCTACTCCAATCTTCTTCCTATTTCCCATCCAATTCCTTCCACAGAAGCTTTTAACATGATCTAACTTTCTGCAATAACTCTTTGATCTTTCTAAATCCAGCTCTTATCTTATCAGAATCTAATAGGAGCCCAGGCTGACCTGCTGAAAGCTCTCTGGAAAGAGTCAGAGTAGGGGAGGTTGAGCGGGCCAAAGGGTATTCCTAATGCAGGGAAAAGAGGATAGGAACTTTCACGATCTATTTATCAATCCTTTTATTTCTCTATCTACACGCACACATGCATACATACATACATACATACATACCTATGTGGTTATGGTCATATCTTTACTGCTAGTTTTTGGTATTTCTAAATTATTTTCTTAAGGTCTTAAATCAAGTGTCTAAATTATTAAGAATGTGAGGAAGTTAGTATAACACAATCCATTTCAGCTAAAACCAGCATTATTTAGTGATCTTTAGGCACAAGGGGCTATTTTGTAGTGAATGTCTCTAAGCATCCTATTGATTTCAATTCTCTGTCTTCTCCTTTGGGTTCCTCAGAGCAGAGACACTTCATTTGTGTCTAAACAGATGAACAGAGTCTAGAATGAAAGGTTCAGCTTAGGAGCTTCCATGATGAGAACTACCAATGGGTCCTCCCTGTACCCCTGAGAAGAACAGAGTTGGGTATGCGGGATTCTCGTAACTCAGATAACCTCAGATAGGCCCTAGGCATGCTGGTACTTGGACAAAACTGACTGGCAGGAAACAGGAAGGAGATGGGAGAGTGAGAGGTGACCATGAACTAGGGAATGTACCAATGACTTTCATGGGGAGCTAAGCTAATCCAATGAACAAACCAAAAGGAGCAAGCTTGGATGTAATTTGGGCAGCTATTGGTAATAGCAAAAAAGGGAGGACCACAGTGGTGAAGATTTTGGTAACAAAGGAGCGCTGTTCCATCAAACTACGAGCAGGACCTATATCTATTTGCATAATTGATCGATAGAATAATTTTCCGCTTTATTTCATTTTTTTTAATAGAGGGAAGGGGGGAGGGCAGAGGGAAAGAGAGAGAGAGAATCTAAGCAGGCTCCACGCCCAGTGTGGAGCCCAGTGCAGGGCTCAGTCTCACAACTCTGAGATCGTGACCTGAGCCAAAATCAAGAGTCGGACCCTTAACCCACTGAGCCACCCAGGCTCCCTCCATTTTATTTCATTTTAATCAATTAAAAAGCCATAGTAGGTTAGTGGTTACTATATTGCACAACGCAGCTGTATAGCATGCATTATAGGAAACATCTGGCAGCGGAGGGACAGGGTGTCAGGCTCTAGCCAGGCCATCCTGGGTTTACAGTAAACCTCTGGAAACACAAAAGAATTAAAACTCTAGGCATGGGAACTATATGGTCCAGTCCCATGTTGCACAGACTGGATCCCAGAGCAGAAATAAAAAAAGATAGCACCTCTTTCTCTCAAGAGGAAGACCACTTCCCCCAAGACCCTACATGATCAGGTCCAACCACCTTGCTAGCTCATTCCACACCATGGGTTCCCTCATCTCCTTGCTCATCGTGAAGCTCTAAATACACGAGATTACCTTTTCTTCTTCAAGGTGATATCTGTCCCTTCCCTTAGCCTCTTCTCTCTTCCTAGAACGTGCTTCCTCCCTCAGATCCTCTTCTAGGTATTTCAGAACTGAGCTCACAGTAGCCTTCCAAAAGATTTCATTAGTTCATTTATTCAATAAATTCATTGAATGCCTACTATGTGCTAGGCACTGAGGGAAAAATGATAAAGAGAGCAAAACCCTGCCTTCCTTGGGTTTACATTTCCAGTGGAATAGACAGATATACAACAAATAGATATGTAAATATAAGGAAACTGAGGGGCTGTTATATGTTTAATGATGAAAAGACCAAGGTAAGGGATCATAGCAGAGCAGTCCAATAGAACCTTCTGCGATAATGAGAATGTTCTGTATCTGTGCTTTCCAATATGGTAGCCAACGGCCACACGTAGTAATGGAGCACTTACAAAATGTAGTTCGTGTGACAGAATAATTTTTCGTTTTATTTAATTTTAATTACTTAAATTTAATTGGCCATAAGGGCCTAGCAGCTACTATGTTGGACCACGTAGCTCAATAGCATCATAGACTTCTCTTTGTAGGATGTAATACACATTTATAGTTCCGTATTTATCTCTGTGATCCATTAAGGCAGGCACCAATTACATCCTGTCTGTTGTTGATTCTTGAATGCGTAACATCTCACCTTGCACATAATAAGTGCTTGATAAAAATGTTCAATGAATGATGGAAAGTGAAAAAATAGATACAAGTAACATGTCAGTTCCTCAGTAAATGGAAACGAGAATTGTTCCACATCTCTTAAGACAGTGAATGAAGTTTACCCTTAATTCCTACCCTTTAAAAAAATGGCTCAAAGACAAAATAGACCCCCCCAAAATAGTCAAAATATAATGATAGTTATAGAGATACTTGGAGCTTAGTCTGGAGTGTTGATTTGGAATGGGGCCAAAGAATCCAGTTTCCTACACATATCCTAAGAATGCAGGAACTTTGGAGTCAAAGTGGTGCCTACTCTGAATTTCTAGAATTTTCCTCTTCTCAGTGCCTCTTTTTCTTTTTAAAATGTAAAATGTACCACCCAATTAAATTATTCTAAGAGCTGTAAGACATTATTCATACTGCTCACCAAAGAGTAAGCCCTTCTGGCTTCTATTAGTTTTAAGCACTTCTCCTAGTGTTTACCTTGACACCTGGATTTTCAAAGATTCTTAAGAAATAACTGGAGTTCCTGCCATATAGGATCCTTTCTGAGCTGGAGTTATCTTTCCACAGTCATAGTCACATAAAGAATCTGGAACATTCTCTTAGGATTATTATGCAGCATTATAATGTATGTAGCAGGCTAGAAATATTCTTGCTGGTATATCTATTTTCCACTCAATTCTTTGATTTCAATCTTTGCAAGCATTTTCAATCTTAAAGTAAAACCTTCAATGGTGAGAGTTTAAAAATCCACTACCAAGGGGACCTGGGTGGCTCAGTCCGTTAAGTCTGCCTTTGGCTCAGATCATGATCTCAGGGTCCTGGAATGGAGCCTCACGTCAAGCTCCCTACTCAGGCTAGAGTCTGCTTCTCCCCCTCCCTCTGCCCCTCCCCCTGTTCATGCTCTCTCTCTCTCTCTCTCTCTCTCTCAAAGAAATAAATAAAATCCTTAAAAAAAAAAAAGTGAGGGAGGCCATCTCCCTGGGTTCAAGTTTGGCTTACCTCAAAAAAAAAAAAAAAATCCACAACCAAGGCAATTCCTTGAGAAGTTCAGATTGCCTTCAGTGAATGTTCCTTTATTATTTTAAAATAAGAGACATTGTAGAGAACACAAAAACACCTCAGGATTACTAACCGCCATCAATAAATGATGGAACTGTATCCAAATAGGCTGACCTTGAACTTGAGCTTCTTTGCATGTCCAATGCAGATGAATTCTACAATTACATTTTCCACTCTATATAAGATGATGTTCATGGATATTTCAATGAAGAAGAAGATATTGCTCGTTGCAATGATCCCTAACACAATATGGTTTTCTTTCTTTATCAGGAGCTTTGTTGTTGTCTTAAGAAAGAAACTGGTCTTCCAGATTTGACACTTGAGGACCATATTTCTTTCAGTATCTTCTTTTCTTGATTGCCTGGATCTGATACTGAGGGCAGATGATTGTTTATCCGCCTGAATATAGAGGGTAATTGCTTTTGGCACTTCATTTGTCCTCTTGTTGGAGCTGATCACATTACAGCCATGACTCCCTCTTTGGTCTGTATGTTGCAAAAATGCCTGGCTGTTTCCAGGTTTACCAGCTCATTGTTCTGGACTTTCAAACACATTTCTTTCTTTTTTTTTTTTTTTAAGATTTTTGAAAGATTTTATTTATTTATTTGAAAGAGAGTGAGAGAGAAGGAGCAGGGGGAGGGGCAGAGGTAGAGAAACAGACTCCCTGCTGAACAAGGAGCCTGACGTGGGGCTCGATACCAGGACTTTGGGATCATGACCTGAGCCGAAGGCAGAAGCTTAACTGACCGAGCCACCCAGGCTTCCTCAAACACATTTGTGGACGCTACATTTCCACTACCTTTTCTTACTGAGGTGTGCATCAAGAATGGCTACTCAGGCTTGATAATGGTTTTCCAACATTCTAAAAACACATCCACAGTCCAACAACCTTCTGAAAGGAAGCTTGATGGCTTGTTTGTTTCTTTTTTTACAATAGGAGACTGCTGGACAGCCTTTAGAAAAGTTATTGCTACACATACCTAATTCCACCTGTACAAATTCACAAACCGGAGGGATCCTACAAACCACTGGGAAAATCCCCACAGTACAGACCATTGTACAGGGATTAAGACATGGACTTCAGAGCCAAAACTCTATGGGATTGATTTCTGTCTGTACCACTTAGTCCATGCACAAGCACTGCCAACTTGTTAAGACTTGCCTGACTCAGTTTCCCATCTGTTAAATAGACCTAAGAACGGTATGTCTTCCATGTTAAGAGGATTCCATGAGTTTTTATACTGAAAGGACTTGAATAGGTCTATGACCCATCATAAGTGCTTGCTAAATATTTCTGTTAGAGACCCTTGGTCTCAGATTTCTGCTTCCACCACTCCAGCACTTAAAAATGAATTGTCAATTCTTGTGAGTTATGGCAGGGATGCCCTGGACGGCTGAGCCTTTTGCATGCAGTGTCTCCTTCTGGACTTCTGCACACCACAGTTGTCTCAGAAACCAACACGTGAGAGCAAAGGCTGCAAGGACTCTTAAACCAGAGACTGGGGCATTATGCAGTAATCCCCTGAAATGCATGTCATGGTCACAGCAAGTCCCAGAGTGAGCGCAGATTCCTGGCAAGAGGAAATATCCTATTTTTTATGAGATGAGTGGCAACATCACATTGCAAAAGGGACCTGCACACAAAGATTGGCAGAATTCCTGCAGCTGCCTTTGTAATGTGTTTATAAGACATCAGTGGCCCCAAATCTTCATAGTATACCGATTCTCATGGCTATAGACGTAGTTGAAAGCTGAAGAGCCGCCCATAGAGGGCTGCAAGAATTACCCCTTATAATGCACACATTCCCATCTCCCTCTTCCTCGCTTGCTCATTCTATCCTGGCCATTGCTATGATCTCTGACATTCTTCATGCATCACCAATACTGTATGCAACCAGAGCCACAGCTTGCCACTTGTCAGTGTGACTGGTGACCAGAGTCACAGAGAGATAACTTGCAACACCCAGGGTCAGGCTTCATTATTAGCAGGGCTTGAGCCCATTGGACTTCTGCACACCACAGTTGTCTCAGAAACCAACACGTGAGAGCAAAGGCTGCAAGGACTCTTAAACCAGAGACTGGGGCATTATGCAGTATCCCCTGAAATGCATGTCATGGTCACAGCAAGTCCCAGAGTGAGCGCAGATTCCTGGCAAGAGGAAATATCCTATTTTTTATGAGATGAGTGGCAACATCACATTGCAAAAGGGACCTGCACACAAAGATTGGCAGAATTCCTGCAGCTGCCTTTGTAATGTGTTTATAAGACATCAGTGGCCCCAAATCTTCATAGTATACCGATTCTCATGGCTATAGACGTAGTTGAAAGCTGAAGAGCCGCCCATAGAGGGCTGCAAGAATTACCCCTTATAATGCACACATTCCCATCTCCCTCTTCCTCGCTTGCTCATTCTATCCTGGCCATTGCTATGATCTCTGACATTCTTCATGCATCACCAATACTGTATGCNCCAACACTCTTTAGAATTCTAATTGAACGTAGTGGGGGGTCAATAAAGAAGGCCGTTAGCCACCAAAAACAACCAGGGATATGTGGAGAAATGACCAAGTCCAGGCTTGATAAAAGTATAGTTTGAGCCTGGAATGTCCTGCTGTGTTGGAAAGTTACAGAGCGCTCGGGGACTGATGCAGACATGTCCAAAGGAAAAGGACCTGATGTTTCACATGAATTTCAGGATGACCTTATACTTTTCTATAAAGATACCTTCTGGGTTTTTGATAGAGATGCTATTAAATATACATATCAATTTGGAGAGAGTTGTCATCTTACAATACTGAGTCAGCAGAGAGTCTGCTTGGGCTTCTCTCTCTCCTTCTCCCTCGTGCCCCCCCGCCATGCTCTCTCTATTTAAAATAAATAAATATATCTTTAAAAAAAATGTTCTCCATGAAAACAAAAGCCCAGGATCACATGGCTTCACTGTGAATTCTATCAAATCTTGAAAGAATAAATAATGCTAACCTTTCACAAACACTTGATAGATACTAGAAGAGGGAAGAGTACTTCCCAACTCATTCTATGACACCAGTACTATCCTGATACCAAAGGCAAATTAAGGTAAAACAAAAAACTGCCGCTCAGTATCCCCCATAAACATAGATGCATGGNTGTGGATTCGCATCTGCCATTTTGCTGCTTGTTTACTGTTCATCTCATGTTTTTATTTTGTTCCCCTGTTTCTTGCTTATTGCATTTCTTTGGGTCAAATATTTTTAGTGTATCCTTTTAATTTCTGTCCTGATTTTTTCAACTATATTTTTTAGTTATTTTCTTAGTGGATATGCTAAGGATTACAGGATGCATCGTCTTACCATTTCCTTAAAATAATAATAATGATAACTTATTTCTGGTAAAATACAGTAATCTTGCTCTCCTCTATCTCCTGTTCCTCTACTTTCTTTTGCGTTATTACTGTCATATACAGTATGTCTACATATGTTAAAAATCAACAATATAGGGTTATATTTGTCCTTTATACAATTTTAAAGAATTAAGATAAGAAATAAGAAAAATATATTTGTCAGATCTTGTGTATTTTTCTACATATGTGTGGGACTAAAATCCAAAAAAAAAAAAAAATATATATATATATAGACTCAAAAAAACAGGCAATCCAATTAAAAAATGGGCAGAGGATCTGAATAAACATTTTTCCAAAGGCCGCATCCAGATGGCAATAAGTACCTGAAAAGATACTCAGCATTACTAATCGTTAGGGAAATGCAAATCAAAACTACAATGAGATATCACCTCACATCTGTTAGAATGGCTCTTCTCAAAAAGACAAGAAATCACAAGTGTTGGAGTGGATGGGAGAAAAGGGAACAATTGTGCACCGTTGGTGGGAATGTAAATCGGTACAGCCACCCTGGAAAACAGTATGAAGTGTCCTCAAAAAATTAAAAATAGAAATACTATATGATCCAATAATTCCACTTCTGGATATTTATCTGAAGAAAATGAAAATACCAACTCAAAAAGATATGTGCAGCCCTTTGTTGATTACTCACTATAGCCAAGATACCAAAACAAACTGAGTGTCTGCCTGTGAATGAATGGATAAAGAAATTGTTTTATATATATATATATAAATTGTTATACATATTATATATAGTTATATATATTATATTGTATAAATTGTTATATATTATGTATATATAAATTGTTATATATATAATNAGGCCGTTAGCCACCAAAAACAACCAGGGATATGTGGAGAAATGACCAAGTCCAGGCTTGATAAAAGTATAGTTTGAGCCTGGAATGTCCTGCTGTGTTGGAAAGTTACAGAGCGCTCGGGGACTGATGCAGACATGTCCAAAGGAAAAGGGCCTGATGTTTCACATGAATTTCAGGATGACCTTATACTTTTCTATGAAGATACCTTCTGGGTTTTTGATAGAGATGCTATTAAATATACATATCAATTTGGAGAGAGTTGTCATCTTACAATACTGAGTCAGCAGAGAGTCTGCTTGGGCTTCTCTCTCTCCTTCTCCCTCGTGCCCCCCCGCCATGCTCTCTCTATTTAAAATAAATAAATATATCTTTAAAAAAAATGTTCTCCATGAAAACAAAAGCCCAGGATCACATGGCTTCACTGTGAATTCTATCAAATCTTGAAAGAATAAATAATGCTAACCTTTCACAAACACTTGATAGATACTAGAAGAGGGAAGAGTACTTCCCAACTCATTCTATGACACCAGTACTATCCTGATACCAAAGGCAAATTAAGGTAAAACAAAAAACTGCCGCTCAGTATCCCCCATAAACATAGATGCATGGATTTGCATCTGCCATTTTGCTGCTTGTTTACTGTTCATCTCATGTTTTTATTTTGTTCGCCTGTTTCTTGCTTATTGCATTTCTTTGGGTCAAATATTTTTAGTGTATCCTTTTAATTTCTGTCCTGATTTTTTCAACTATATTTTTTAGTTATTTTCTTAGTGGATATGCTAAGGATTACAGGATGCATCGTCTTACCATTTCCTTAAAATAATAATAATGATAACTTATTTCTGGTAAAATACAGTAATCTTGCTCTCCTCTATCTCCTGTTCCTCTACTTTCTTTTGCGTTATTACTGTCATATACAGTATGTCTACATATGTTAAAAATCAACAATATAGGGTTATATTTGTCCTTTATACAATTTTAAAGAATTAAGATAAGAAATAAGAAAAATATATTTGTCAGATCTTGTGTATTTTTCTACATATGTGTGGGACTAAAATCCAAAAAAAAAAAAAAATATATATATATATAGACTCAAAAAAACAGGCAATCCAATTAAAAAATGGGCAGAGGATCTGAATAAACATTTTTCCAAAGGCCGCATCCAGATGGCAATAAGTACCTGAAAAGATACTCAGCATTACTAATCGTTAGGGAAATGCAAATCAAAACTACAATGAGATATCACCTCACATCTGTTAGAATGGCTCTTCTCAAAAAGACAAGAAATCACAAGTGTTGGAGTGGATGGGAGGAAAGGGAACAATTGTGCACCGTTGGTGGGAATGTAAATCGGTACAGCCACCCTGGAAAACAGTATGAAGTGTCCTCAAAAAATTAAAAATAGAAATACTATATGATCCAATAATTCCACTTCTGGATATTTATCTGAAGAAAATGAAAATACCAACTCAAAAAGATATGTGCAGCCCTTTGTTGATTACTCACTATAGCCAAGATACCAAAACAAACTGAGTGTCTGCCTGTGAATGAATGGATAAAGAAATTGTTTTATATATATATATATAAATTGTTATACATATTATATATAGTTATATATATTATATTGTATAAATTGTTATATATTATGTATATATAAATTGTTATATATATAATATATAATGCTATATATAATATATGAAATATTTTATCTATCTATCATCTATAATGGCACATTATTCAGCCATAACAATAATGAAATCTTGCCATCTGCAACAATATAGATGGACCTTGAGGGCATTATGCTAAGTGAAATAAGTTAATAAATAAGAGAAAAACAAATATCATACTATCTCTCTTACATGTGAAATCTAAAAACCAATACCAAAACAAGTTCATAGAAGGAAAGAACAGATTGATGGTTTCCAGAGGTGGGGAGTAGGGGGTGAAAGAAATGGGTGAAGAGTTTCTTTTTTTTTTCAGTTTATATAGATCAAATAATTTAAAAAAGAGGAAACAAATGTTATAAAATCCTGCATGTGTCATAATCCCATTTATGTAAAATTATTTTTCTATGTATCTCTATGTCTACATAAGCAAAAAGAATTCTGAAAGAATGTTTACAAATGACTTATGATCATTGCCTTTGGTTGCTGATTTAAATAATTATAAGAACAAAAAAGAAATAAAAGATAAGTGGTATTATTTTTACCAAATTGGTCATGATGTAGCCCTTTTGGAACTTGTGGGGAGGTTAATTTTCATGAGTATGATTGTAAGTTGAAGTCAAAGTACATTACATATAATACTGTTGGTTTTGTTTTTTGGGGTTTTTTTTGTTTTTTGGGGGAGACCTTTTTGGAATTTTATTTTATTTTTTTAATAATAATTTTTTATTATGTTCTATTAGTCGCCATACAGTATATCCCAAGTTGATGTAAAGTTCCATGATTCATTACTTGTGTATAACACCCAGTGCACCATGCAATATGCGCTGAAATATTATCTTCATAGAAAATAGAAAGAGGTGGGCTTTATTTGTAATCTTCTCAGCATGATTATGCATACCAGTTTGATTTATTTGTTTTGATATCTTCAACATATGGATGCATTCCCTGCTCTGCAACCAGTAATACTTACAACTTATTTGAGAACTCTGAGCTCCTCTGAAGAAATCCTTACATAAACATTATTATTTAGGTCCATTACTGTGATAACCTTATAAACTTTAGGTAATTGGGGGGAAAAAAAACTTTTCCAAAAATTTCGTATAGCTTTATGCTTAAACCTAAAGATGTCAGTTATATAAATAGAGTTAAACTCAGGAGATGGTCCATACTCTGCAGTGCTGTGTGCTCCAGCTGTGGGCTAGGGCTTTTCCTCCAGGAGCTGTTGGGTCTGTATTGTACACATCACTATGGAATTACTGATGAAAGCAAACACGAATTGAGAGACTGCAAAGAGCATAAATAGGAAGATAATGATTGATGATGAATGAGAACTGTTTATGAGTGAGTCATTAATAACATGAAAAAAAAGATAAAAAGAGAATTTTAAAAGGCAGGGATTTAAAAAGGCATCATTCAGGAGAAGACGGACAGATGAACTTGTCCAGTCAGAGATGGAGACATTAAAGACAGGCTGAACTCAACTTGAAGCCTATAGCCCTAAATGCCCACAGTAAATAAATAAATAAATAAATAAATAAATAAATAAATAAATAAATTAAAAAAAAATGCTATTATCTCCAAGAAGGAAGGTTTTACAGCTTAGCTTTCACATGAGAAAATTTACTGCTTTCTTATGGATAGACTATACAATTGATCTGGTTACTTATTTTGGGGGGCATTTATTTTGGCTTGTTATTTTCTAAAATTACATAAAGATTCTTCACACAAGTTTAGAGGGATGTAAAAAAAATTTTATGTTGATAAGAAGCTTTTTATTATTTTATTTTATTTTTTTATTTTATTTTATTTTATTTTATTTTATTATTTTATTTTATTTATGTTCAGTTAGCCAGTATATAGTAGAAGTGAGCGTGAATGTTTTCAGGATGGGGAGGAGACCTACAAATCCAGCGTATAGGTATATGTTGAAAATGGGTGGGAAACAAAATTCATGGGGCAGGGTGAAGGAATAATGAAGTCAAAGAATTCCGTGGGTTTTCAAATGTGGATGTTGAACCCGGAGGCCTGATGAAAAGGGAGAAGGCAGCATGAAGAATCAGTTGCTTAAATTTATTCGGTAGAAGTAGTTAGTAGTAGAAAATGAGCTCAGCAGTAAGATGAAGATGGTGAACCTTAAGTACAGACAAGGGAAAAGAGCAGAAAGTTCAGTGGTCTGGAATTGGGACTGCGAAACAAGGAGAAAAGTCCTTCTCCCTCTTTGCTTCATATTATCCAAAGAGTAGTGATCCTGAGGGTTCATTAAGAATCCAGGTTTCTGTTAAGAAATGGGGAGAAAAATAGTTTTAGGTTAAAGGGATATTTGCACATAATGAAGAGGAATTTTAAAAATCACAATGGAAAGTTAATGGCTAAGTGTTTAGTTTCTTGGCTATCACTAAAATTTGAATTTTTCCAAATAAATTTAGTTCTTACCCTGACCCATATGAATATAATCAAATAACTCAGTTTCCTGTATTACTTGTCACTTTCTTATTATGTCTTTTTCCTATACATGGGAACCTCACTCAGTCATGGGATCATATTACTGTTGTCATTTTCATGAACATTTTCTCATGTCAAGTTAGAAAAACCTTCTCCAGGCTAAGCCAACAAAGACCACAAAAGTCTTTGGTCTGCCAGGAGTTACTTTCTTGGAGTCTCCCACACATAGGTTTATGGATTGACATAATGGGAAGCAGAAATCATCTTATTTAGACAACCATAATGATATTTTGAAAATACTCCCTTAAAAATTTGATTTGTATGTATTTTATACATATTGGTTTGGTATATGCTGTGTTTTATGCAAAGTATGTGCTTCCTACTCACAATAAAATAATAATACTTGCACAATAAAAATAATGGCTTGTGCATTGGCACTTATAACTCATTCTTACCGTCTATAACTCGTCTTCAACCATCTAACACATACTATTCAGATACTGTTTGGAACTGTTTACCCACATAGGTGAATAAATCATAGAGTCTAAGTTTGGGTAGTATTTTTTGTTGTTGTTGTTTTAATTTTTTTATTATATTATGTTAGTCACCATACAGTATATCCCTCGTTTTTGATGTAAAGTTCAATGATTCATTAGTTGCGTATAACACCCAGTGCACCATGCAATACGTGCCCTCTTTACTACCCATCACCAGCCTATCCCATTCCCCCACCCCTCTCCCCTCTGAAGCCCTCAGTTTGCTTGTATCTCAGAGTCCATAGTCTCTCATGTTTCATTCCCCCTTCTGATTACCCCCTTTCTTTATCCCTTTCTTCCCCTACCGATCTTCCTAGTTCTTATGTTCCATAGATGAGAGGAACCATATGATAATTGTCTTTCTCTGCTTGACTTATTTCACTTAGCATTATCTCCTCCAGTGCCGTCCATGTTGCAGCAAATGTTGAGAATTCATTCTTTCTGATAGCTGAGTAATATTCCATTGTATATATGGACCACAGCTTCTTAATCCAGTCATCTGTTGAAGGGCATCTCGGCTCCTTCCA
>NC_048226.1:12257134-12274562 GCF_002007445.2 Ailuropoda melanoleuca
TATATATATATATATATATATATATATAGTGTCCTCAAGACATGGAAATTCATTTTAATTTTAGTATAATCTGTTTGCCTAAGAGAAGCAGTACTCAATTTAAGCATTTGGGGGTAGAATTTGGGGCTACACAGAGGGGGACATTCTCTCAAATTATGCCCAGAGCAAGAAGTATTCATTCCTACCATTAGTTGGTAGCACTTAGGTTTTTTATTCACTTCCTTGGAGAGATCTGGGAACAGAAACCAGCATGGCCCTTTATTAAAAGTTTTCTTCTGTAACTGTTTAAGAGAAACAGGGAATGCAAAAACCAAAGAAACCAAAAAAAACAAAACAAAACAAAAAAACCCACAAATGAATTGGTTGGCTAAGGATAAGGTGAGATAGGAAAAGAATAAAATCTAGTTCTTATGGAATATATACTATGATCAGAAAATGTTTCGGATACGTATACATGTGCATGCACTCATGTAATCATACAGCAACCTGCGATGTAAGTATAAATACCATCCCCATTTTATAGCTCTGAAGTGAATTCATGGAGATGTGAAAATAACATTGATTGAGCATGTACCACATAGCAAGCACCGTGAAAATTACTGTGTATGAATTACATCTACATATTGGATAGTTAAATACTGTTATGCTGTCTGTTTTATAGACTTCATGATGGTAAGTAAGTTGGCCAATGATCAGAAATCGGTAGAGACTGTGAGCTCCTATAACAGTGTAGATGTCTTGCACATCACCAGTTTGATGTACTGCTGGAAGATAGAGAATTGGACTTAATATTTAATGATAATCCAAAGGTAGGTCAAGTTTATAAGTGAGAAAAAGAAAATATGCATAATATATGACTTATGGAACATGAAAAAAGTAGTCTCTGGTTAAAAAAATGCAGATTCATATATATTTACTTACACTCAAATATATATTATTTCTATTTACCTGCTATTATTTTTTTAAAGATTTTATTTATTTATTTGAGAGAGAGAGAGAGAGAGCACAAGCAGGGGGAGCAGCAGGCAGAGTGAGAGGGAGAAGCAGGCTGAGCAAGGAGCCTGATGCAGGACTCGAGCCCAGGGCCCCGGGATCATGACCTGAACCAAAGGTAGGCTCTCAACCAACTGAGCCACCCAGGTGCTCTTATTTCCCTCCTACTAGAAATTCATTTCAAGAGTCTTATCTCCATCTTTTGAGAAGGAAACACTTATATTAAACCTTGAGTGGCAGACACTTGGGATGAGGTATTCACCAACCAAGAATGAGACCCTGGATAATTAATCACAGGACTGGTGGCTCTGGAAAGCGAGCATGGCAAGGCTTGGGAAACAGGCACAGAAGAGAAGAGTGGATAACCCATGGGTCTTCAGTGAACGTGACAAACCAAAGAGCTTCTAGGACAAAGCCCAAGCCTCCTTTCCTATCGTTAGCCTGGCTGCTAGGCGATCAGTTCCCATCTAATTACTTAGCCTATCTCCTGCTCTCCAGGCCATGTGGATTCAATTTTCCTCATATAAGTTTGCCGAGAGCAAAAGCAGAAATCCCAAAGGACTCTTTCTTAAACAAAAGAAGATTTATTACTTTTAACTGAAAGGGTATTTGTTATGGTTGGAATTGTGTGTGTGTGTCAGCTAGAAGGATGACGGTCCTGGCTGTGCAATGGAAGGTTCTTGAGCAGCTCCAAGCCACCCTTCCTCCTGTCACAGCATTTCAGTTGTCATTGGTCTAGCACCTGACCTCTAGAGTCCTGGCAGGAATAGAAAGCCAGAGGTCAGAGCTCTATGGTGAGATGGCACATAAACCTGTAGGTCCTGACTCCGGCAACCCCAACCATTTTCCTCATAGTCCTACAGCTCTGAAAGGCTCACTCTGTTTCCATTGTTAAGTCCTAGCATGCAAATATCTGTTCCTTCAGTTCCTGGGAAAGAAGCAGAGAGTGGGGAAGCCAACTCTTGGCTAGATTTCAGGTAGCAGGGCAAGTCTGGGACTGGATGCCCACGCTATGGACTGAAGTGTGTCCTCCTCACATTCATAGGTTGAAGCCCTGACTTCCAATGTGACAATTATGGAGATAGGGTTTTTCCAAGTTAATTAAGGTTAAATGAAGTTATAAGGATAGGGTCCTAATCCAGTAGGAATGGTGGCCTTATAAGAAAAGGAAGGGGGAGAGGGAGAGAGTTCTCTCCAGAGGTACACACCAAGAAAAGGCCATGTGAAGACATGGTGAGAATCCAGAAAAAGGGCTTCACCAGAAACTGAGCCACAGTGGCACCTTGATTAAATCTGAAGTCATGGAATGAATGAGTTCACTCAGGGAGCAGACATTCAGGCAGAAAGAAAAGCACTAGGAAAAATAAAAGAGCTGAAGGAGCAGACAGTGATGGATATTGTCAAGTAGGGCATAGGCCAGGTAAGATAAGGACTGGGAATTAACCAACCCATGTTGGTTANGAGCAGACAGTCAGGCAGAAAGAAAAGCACTAGGAAAAAATAAAAGAGCTGAAGGAGCAGACAATGATGGATATTGTCAAGTAGGGCATAGGCCAGGTAAGATAAGGACTGGGAATTAACCAACCCATGTTGGTTAATGACCTTGACAAGAGCATTTTCAGTGGAGTTTTGGGGACAAAACCCTGAATGCAATGGATTCAAGAGACAGTGGGATGAAGGAATTAGAAATGACAAGTACTGATAAAAGTTTAAGTATTATTATAGAGGGGAACAGAGGAATGGCACAGTCATGGAAGTGGAGTCAAGAGGTTTTTGTTTCCTTTTTTTTTTTTTTTTTGGATTGGGGGAAGTAAAATTAGGTGTCTGTGCTAATGGTAGAGAGAAAAATATGAGAGCAATATCCTTATTTTTGTGATAATTTGGCTTTTGCTAGGAGCACAGAAGTTTTCATCTATAGTCACAGAAAAGCAGAGTCTGAGGGCTAAGGGCACAGATGGGCAAGGGTGGTGGAGACACATGTACAGAGGTTATCCTCTCACTATGTCTTTTTGCTCAGAAAAATAGGAGGCAAGGTCATTATTTGAGAGTGACGAGTGGGCAGACGTGTTAGAGATTGAAGAGAGAAGATCATGTCTGATGTATTTGGAAAGGAGGCCGAGGGAGAGCAGATAAGCAGGGGAATGAATGAGTGTTAAGCATCATTAATTGGTTTACTTGAAGATGATGGTCAAGAATTTGTAATGTCACCAGGAAAGTGCTCCTTATTAACATTTATATTTAGCCCGTGTCAACTGCAGGATGATGGCAGTATAAAAGGGCTCAATAGTTAAATCAAGTTTTACAAATGATAGCACGCATGCACATGAAAATATAATGACATTCTTGACAAGGCAGTAAAACACCGTTGTTGCCACTAGGGAGGTGTAGACCCAGGAGCGCTAGACTACCAAATCCAGATAAGCACATCATGAGCAAAAGAAACCTTAGGCCAATATTCCTGGTGAACGTAGATGCAAAAACCCTCAACAAAGTGCTAGCAAAACAAATTCAACAGCACATTAAAAGGGTCATATGCCAGAAATACTCAACACCACTCATTATCAGGGAAATACAAATCAAAACCACAATGAGATACCACCTCACATCAGTCAGAATGGCTAAAATTAACAAGTCAGGAAAGAACAGATGTTGGCAAGTTTGCAGAGAAAGGGGAATCCTCCTTATACAGCTGGTGGGAATGCAAGCTGGTGTAGCCACTCTGGAAAACAGTGTGGAGGTTCCCAAAAGGTTAAAAATAGAGCTACCCTATGATCCAGCAATTGCACTACTAGGTATTTATCCAAAGGTTCCAAAATAGTGATTCAAAGGGGCACAAGCATCCTATTGTTTATAGCAGCAAAGTCCATAATAGCCAAATTATGGAAAGAGCCCAGATGTCCACTGATGGATGAATGGATAAAGAAGATGTAGGCTATATATGTACACACACACACACACGAACACACACACATACACACACACACGATGGAATATTACTCAGTCATCAAAAAGAATGAAATCTTGCCGCTTGCAATGACATGGATGGAACTAGAGGGCATTATGCTAAGCAAAATAAGGGAGTCAGAGAAAGACAAATACTGTATGATTTCACTCATACGTGGAATTTAAGGAATGAAACTGATGAACAAAGGGGAAGGGAAGAAAAATAAGATAAAAACAGAGAGGGAGACAAACTGTAAGAGACTCTTAACTACAGAGAACAAACTGAAGGTTGCTGGAGGGGAGGTGGGCAGGGGGACGGGGTAACTGGGTGATGGGCATTAAGGAGGGCACTTGATGTAATGACCACTGGGAGTTATATGAATCACTGAATTCTACCTGAAATTAATAATACACTATATGTTAACTAACTTGAATTTAAATAAAACAAAAAGTTAAAAATTTAAAGAAATAAAAGGATCATATGTCATGGTCAGGTGGGATTTATCCTTGGGATGCAAGGACTGTTCACCACATGCAAATCAATGTGATACACCACATCACAGAATAAAGGATAAAAATCACACGATCATCTCAATAGATATGAAAAAAAAAATTTGACAAAATTTAATACTCTTTAATGATAAAAATTATCAGCAAATTAGGTATAGAGGGAACTTACCTCAACACAATAAAGGCAATATGTGAAACACAGCCAATTTCATACTCAATGGTGAAAAGGTTTTTCCTCTGAGATCTAGAACAAGGCAAGGAAGCCCACTCTTGCCACTTCCATTCAATTTGTTCTGGAAGTCCTAGCCAGAGCACTTAGGCAAAAAAAAAAAAAAAAAAAAAAAAAAAAGAAAAAAAAGACGNNNNAATAGAAGGCAGCTGAATTGGAAAGGAAGAAGTAACATTATCTCTGTTTGCAGATGACATGACCTTTTATTTAGAAAACCCTAAAGACTCCATACACAAAAAATCTGTTACAAGTAACAAGAAAATTCAGTGATGTTATAGGCTACAAATCAATACGTGAAAGTCAGTGACATTTCTATAGCTAACAATGAACTATCCAAAAGGAAATCAAGAAAACAATCCCATTTATGTTAACATAAAAAGAATAAATGGAATAAGACTAGAGACCCCAGGAAAAACCCCATGTGCATAGTGACAACTGATGTTCAACAAGGGTGCCAAGAACACACCACGGGGGAAAAATAGTCTTTTCTGTAAGTGGTATAAAGAAAACTGGATAACCACATGCAAAAGGATAAAAATTGGACCCTTCTCTTACACAATACAAAAAAAATCAACTAAAAAATGGATTAAAGGGGCACCTGGTGGTTCAATCGGTTAAGCATCCAACTCTTGAATTCAGGTCAGGTCATGATCTCAGGGTCCTAAGACTGAACCCTGACTCTGGCTCCATGCTGAGCATGGAGCTGGGGTCTGTTTAAGATTCTTGGTCTCCCTCTTCCTCTGCCCCTCCCCCTCTAGCTTGCATGTGCTCTCTCACTCTCTCTCTTAAAAAAGAGGAGGATTAAAGATTTAAATATACTTCCAACCATAAAGCCCCTAGAAAAAAAAAATAGGGAAATATCTTCTTGACATTGGCCTTGGCAGTGATTTCTTGAATATGACACCAAAAGCGCAGAGAGTAAAAGCAAAAATAAACAAATAGGATTATACCAAACTAAAAAGCTTTTGCACAATAGCAATCAACAAAACAAAAAGGCAACCTACAACATGGGTGACAATATTTACAAACCATAAATTTGATAAGGGTTAACATCCATCATTTATAAGGAACTCCTACAACTCAATAGCAAAAACAAACAAGATAATAATCCGAGTAAAATGGGCTAAGGACATTAATGGACATTTCTCCCAAAAAAGCTTTAAAAATGGTCAATAGACATATGAGAAAAAGCTCAACATCACTAGTTATCAGGGAAATGCAAATCAAAACCCCAGCGAGATATCACCTCAAACCTGTTAATGGTTATTATCTAAAATAATAATAACAATAAGAAGAAGAAGAAGAAGGAGGAGAAGGAGGAGAAGTGTCAGCAAGGATGTGGATGAAAATGAACCTTTAAACACCATTGGTGGGAATATGAGTTGGTGCAGCCCCTGTGAAAAATGGTATGGAGTTTCTCAAACAAATTACACATAGAACTACCATGGGATCCATCAACCCACTTCTGANGTCAGCAAGGATGTGGATGAAAAAGAACCTTTAAACACTATTGGTGGGAATACGAGTTGGTGCAGCCCCTATGAAAAATGGTATGGAGTTTCTCAAACAAATTACACATAGAACTACCATGGGATCCATCAACCCACTTCTGAACGTATATCCAAATTTATTAAAAGCAGGATTTTGAAGAGATACTTGTATTCCCACGTTCACTGCCTCATTATTCACATTAGCCAAGACATGGAAGGATGAATGGATAAACAAAGTGTATATATATATATCGGAATTTTATTCAGCCTTAAAAAAGAAGGAAATCCTGAAATTTACAACAACATGGATGAACCTTGAGGGCATTATGCTACATGGATTGTCAGACACCGAAGGAAAAATACTACACAATGTCACATATATGAGGAATATGAAATAGTTAAACTCATAGAAGCAGAGAGTAGAATGGTGGTTGCCAGCGGCTGGGGGAGGGGGAGGTGGCAGGTAACAGGGAGGGGTAGCCAAAGGTAGGAAGTTTCAGTTATATAGACTGCACAAGTCCTAGAGATCTAATGTACACATTACTGTGTATAATAAATAATACTATGGACTCTGAGAAACAAACTGAGGGCTTCAGAGGGGAGGTGGGTGGGGGAATGGGATAGGCTGGTGATGGGTAGTAAGCAGGGCACATATTGCACGGTGCACTGGGTGTTATGCGCAACTAATGAATCATCGAACTTTACATCAAAAACCAGGGATGTACTGTATGGTGACTAGCATAATATAATAAAAAACACTATTATAAAAAAATAAATAATGCTGTATCATAAATCTTAAAATTTGCTAAAAGGGTAGATCTTACTTGAAAAGCTCTTATCACACACATATAATAATAATAATAAAGAAAGAAGGTGGGAGAACCTTTTTGGAGGGGGTTTGATATGCTTATGGCATAGATTGTGGTGATGGTTTCACAAGTGTGTATCTATCTCCAAAGTCAACAAGTTGTATATGTTAAGTATGTCCCTAAGAATATTATATGTTCTTTGACTGGCCACTAGTGATCGGTTATTTTAAAGATAGTTTAACATCCTGGATTATTGGAGGAAATACAAAATAAAAAGGAATAATGAAATATAGGACTCTAGTTACTAATATCACATTTAGAATACAACTGTCCTTTCTCTGTTTCAACAACAACAAAATTTTAGTAATGAAATTTTTTTACTCACAATTTCTTTCTCTAAAGAGTGTTTTATCCCTTTTCTTTGTTCCTTTTCCATGTACTGTTATCATTTTCCATTTACAAGCATGTGATTGTTTAAAATTTTCTATATCCTTTAAGACTTAACAAATTAATTTTATGAAGTTCTATATTAGTGTGTCAGTTACTATACTGGAGACTTAGTTCATCTACCAATTTGTTGGAAGAAAATGACATTTCTGGGAATATACTGGATTTTCCAGACAGATTTTTGTGTTCCCATCATAACCCTGTTTATTCTTACACTGATTGGTGGGAAAGACCACGAATGTCTCTTGATTTACAATGCTGGCTTTCCTTTTGCACTCCCCAGGGTCTAATTTCTCCCAAACAATTCCTTCAGCTGCATATCATTGAGCAATAGAAACACTATGGATAATGGAAAGATCCACAGCAAGGCTGGCTGCTTGCCGCATNCTTTCTCTGTTTCAACAACAACAACAAAATTTTAGTAATGAAATTTTTTTACTCACAATTTCTTTCTCTAAAGAGTGTTTTATCCCTNTTTTCTCTGTTTCAACAACAACAAAATTTTAGTAATGAAATTTTTTTACTCACAATTTCTTTCTCTAAAGAGTGTTTTATCCCTTTTCTTTGTTCCTTTTCCATGTACTGTTATCATTTTCCATTTACAAGCATGTGATTGTTTAAAATTTTCTATATCCTTTAAGACTTAACAAATTAATTTTATGAAGTTCTATATTAGTGTGTCAGTTACTATACTGGAGACTTAGTTCATCTATCAATTTGTTGGAAGAAAATGACATTTCTGGGAATATACTGGATTTTCCAGACAGATTTTTGTGTTCCCATCATAACCCTGTTTATTCTTACACTGATTGGTGGGAAAGACCACGAATGTCTCTTGATTTACAATGCTGGCTTTCCTTTTGCACTCCCCAGGGTCTAATTTCTCCCAAACAATTCCTTCAGCTGCATATCATTGAGCAATAGAAACACTATGGATAATGGAAAGATCCACAGCAAGGCTGGCTGCTTGCCGCATTTGAGGAAATCGTATTGGACCATCCAGTGCCGCTGAACCAGATGTCCTCTGCTAATACATTTATAAAACTATGGTCCAGTGAGATCCTATAAGAAAATAAGCTACAGCCTGGAACAAACGAAGGAACAAATAATTGACTTGCAAAGTAAACCCTCTGTAGTTATGTTTTAAAGATACATGAAACTAAAACATTTTTAAATTCATGATTTTGCCCAAGACTTCATATAATAATCTCTTCCTTTTCTTGATCCCAGGCATCTTCATTATAAACCAAATGATGCAACTTGAGATTTTCCCCAAGGCTTCTATTTTCCATTCTTGGTAGAGGTGAAGAAATGGAAATGGCAGTCTGTGATGTCTCTTTGGAGTTAAGAGCCTTCTTTTAGCCAGAAAAGTAAACTGTCTTTAAAACTATTAAAGGGTAATTTTTAAGAGAGGGTATAATCGTGCCTCTTATACAGATATAAAATGAACTCGTGTCAAAGACAAGTAAAATGTTACAATTGGTCTAAAGGGGATTTCAAAGAGCAGAGGCATATATAGGGAATTGGAGTTCTGAAATGAATTTACAAATTGATGTGAAATGGGTCTATCCATAGGGTAATCATTGGTTGCATTCCATTTGACACAATTAATTTTCAAGAATTATTTGCAATATCATCAGCTTTCTACATCTTACAGAGTTGTACAATAGTTCAAAGTCAGTGAAAGACTGAGGCAATTTAGATGGGTAAACTGGACACCCAGGTTTTTGTTTTAGCTCATGCAAAGTCTCATATTTTTTCCTTTACTAAAATACTCATTCCTAATAGCACACACACACACAAAGATATGAGATTCCTATAGAAATTCCTCCTGAAAGGTTTTCTACAATTAATCACACTACTCTTTCCCCCAAAGCAATAGATATTGTGGCTCTGTCTTAGTAATGGGGTGATGAGATTTCCTGGAATGTTGAAATTTGGGGAGTATATATACCTATCTTAATTCCTATGCCAAAGAGCCTAAATTATTCAAGCTCC
Source organism: Ailuropoda melanoleuca (assembly GCF_002007445.2). NCBI lineage: Eukaryota > Metazoa > Chordata > Mammalia > Carnivora > Ursidae > Ailuropoda > Ailuropoda melanoleuca. The sequence continues at coordinate 12,266,554 of NC_048226.1, forward strand.
TCTGCTTAAAAAAGTACATTTGCAATCATCTCAGTTCTGAAAAAGTAATACTTTAAATTTTACTTATTTGAAGACTTAAATGCAGGTCTAAGAGCCTCTGAACCTAGTCAGACTGGAGAATATTGGATTAAGAGAAAAGATACAAAAGAAAAGTAGTGTTTACTGAGTGTGAAACTTCAGCTTAGTGCTTCACATATCACATAAATTTGTAAATATGGAGAAAATATTTTCTTTGTTTCGAAGGCTAAGAAACATTAAGTGATTTAACCAAAGTAAGATTGGGATTCAAACCCAGATAGGTCTAACTCCCAAAACCCATGTTTCCGTCTACCCAGAAAGGGATGGAGAAGGGGTGGCTCAGGGTCAGATAAAAGCTCCTCACAGGTGATGGTAAGATAATTAAATCACAAAATATCAGAGAAAAATACATTTCTCTTAATGAATGTATTCCTGAGAAGCACACTAGATAAATACAATAAAGGCAGAGATGCTCCGGGGAGGTGGGAATGGAGAAAAGACTCATCTGTTCAGTTTCCCCTCTTTCCCTCTCAGCTATTTTTTGGGGGTTTCTAAGGATCATCGGAAAGTGGTTTTGAAACTTTAGCTCATGCAACTTCACCAAAGAAACATCTCTGCATTGGAACTATGTTTTCTGATTCCAAATCCAGTGCTCTTCCAAAGAACCCATGTTGCCTGAACTGAACTGCACTTGGGGGCGCCTGGGTGGCTTAACGACTGTTAAGCGTCTGCCTTCTGCCCAGGGCGTGATCCTGGCATTCTGGGATCGAGCCCCACATCAGGCTCCTCTGCTGGGAGCCTGCTTCTTCCTCTCCCACTCCCCCTGCTTGTGTTCCCTCTCTCGCTGGCNTTGACTGTCTCTCTCTCTCTGTCAAATAAATAAATAAAATCTTAAAAAAAAAAAAAAAGAGTTGCACTTGAACCACTGTTTGAATGCTGCTACCAGACAGTCATCTGATCTGATTTGGGGGACACCTGCTCTTTTTCTGGTGACTCTCTGAGCTCATCTATCTGGAGTTAAGAGAGCATTTCCCAGGTGTTTATTGTTTGTTTTGTTTTTATGTTTGTGGAGAATTTCTGCATAGAAGAGAGAGCTCTATGGATGGCTACATGGTGGAAGAAAGCCAGCCTGAAGCCACAGTTCAGTTTGACTAGGGACAAAGAGGCAGAGGACAGGATGAGCGAAGAGGGAGCGTAATCCAGGAATAAAGATGTGCGTGACAGGCTAGAACGTTTCCCTTTGCCTGACATCAAATCTGTTACTGAGGCTGTGGCATTTGCCACTAGTCATGTATGTGGCTCAGAAATACAGACACCTCCAGACACGTGAGCAGTTGCAAGAACATCAGTCAGGATGGGCTGGGTTATGCTGCAGGAATGTTAACAATCCCCAAAACCCATCTGATTCAACCAAATTGAATTCTGAATTAGGCTAGAGATCTAACACAGATCATCAGAGAGATTCTGCTCACCATGGTCCCTCAGGTCCCGAGCTGATGTGTGCTCCATGGAGATATGTACATCTACCATCCAAAGCAGGGGAAGGGGAATGTGGCTCATAAAGTTTTGTTCATATGTGATGAACATCACTGAATCCTTTCATCAGCCAAGGCAAATCACATGGCTAGGCCTAGCTTCAAGGGCGACAGAGAAGTGCTATCCTACCACGTACCCAGAAGGAGAACCAGAACATCCCAGTGACTACACCCAGACCCAAACACAGTAGAATTTTTAATTTGCAAGGTATACAAGTGCATACTTTTCTTAGCGCATTTTTCCTTGTATCCCCTAATTCTAGCTACTACATATATTATCTTTTATCCCGAAGTTTCCTGTCTTTCTCAGTATCTCTCATTGTACTACAAACTTCTTCCCCTATGGCTCCAGTCCCAGTTCCTCAGTTAATCCTGAAGAAGACTGGCCACCTCTCACTGTTATTACTGTGCAGGCACAGCATGACTGAGGGACCATTGCCCAGGCTGGAAGCTTTCTACTGCTCTGTTCCACCCACCAATTTGGATCCATTTGAACATTGGCACATAGTACATCCAGCCTGACTTTGCACAATCCTTGGTACACTGACATTTGGATCAGTCCTTCTATCCGAAACGGGGTAACCTTAGATCCTCAGATGTCCTAAGTTCCTGCATTTCACTACTGGTCTAGTGTTTAGAACTCCTAATGCCCCATGGCCATATATTTGGTTATGATGCCATACAGCTTCTGACTCTCACATCTGATAAATCATGACATAGCATTTCTCATAAATAGCAAATACAACTTGCTCTCCTGTTGGGTTGGTGCTGAACTATAAGTATGGGGTGAGTGTCTACCTAATTGATATTTTCAGTGTGTCCCCCTTCCTTTCCTCCATCCATGGCCTCATCCTGCTCTCCTCCACAGCATGTGGGTCCCAACAGCATTATTCAATGGATGAATGGGGGAACCATGGAGAGAGGACAGGTGTGTGCACCCTTGGCACAGCACTACTCCATTTAAATTGTCTGATTCTTTCCATTACAGATTGCAAAATCCCTTGCAAGAATGTTCGAAGAATTAAAAATCCTCATTCTGTCACTTCCTTATGTTTGTTCAGTGCTATTGAGCCCATGTCATCTGTTTATGTTAGGACAAATTTATTTTAAAAAGATGAATCACAAAAATTGGTTGATCCCTACATGAAAACAAATGTATTCTTTATAATTCTTTTTTGATTGAAATATAGCTGACCCAATCTCCGTAATTGTCTTGATTTGTTCCTGTAAAGCAGAGATTCTTGTCCCAATAGCCTACAGCCTAGGGCTCATGTTGACACCCAAAATGGGAGAAAGAAGAGAAGGCACACAGAAGTCTTCACCTCTGGAGCACCTGGGTCGCTCAGTCTGTTAAGCGTCTGACTCTTGATTTCCACTCAGGTCATGATCTCAGGGTTGTGAGACTGAACCCTGCACTTGGCTCTATGCTCTATGCTGAGCATAGAGCCTGCTTAAGATTCTCTCCCTCTCCCTTGTGCACACGTGCATGCTCTCTCTCTCTCTCTCAAAAAAGAAGAAGGAGAAGGAGAAGGAGAAGAAGACGCCTTCACCTTTGATAAACTATTGAAATAGCGTGAGTTGATTTGGCTTGGAGGTCCCCCTATCCTATCTGCAGCCCCCACTCACCGTTTGCCTCTACGTCTATAGAGGCATTTTCTCCCTGCTGGGGTTTCCTACAAGACGGGGCACGGCATACAGGACACACTCTGGGATCTAGTCCTAGTTTGATTNGACGGGGCACGGCATACAGGACACACTCTGGGATCTAGTCCTAGTTTGATTGTTTACATTTTATGCAAAAATTGGGCAATTACTGAAACCACCTGAACCCTTAGTTTCCACGTCTGAAATGGGCTTAATATCTCCTGCCTAGTTTATGTTAAGAATGAGTTTACTTTTCTAACACTTAAGATAATAATAGACAACACTTGGTGGCACTCTGCTAAGGTTAGATTTCATTGAATCTTCACAATACTTTGAGGTTATGATGATGATTGGTTCCCTTTTTTAGAGGAGGAATCTGAGATTCGGCATGTTTAAATGAGTTGTAGAATTATAGAGCCAGTAAGTGGCTGAGTGGTAAGAGCCATCCATTATATTCAATCTGACTCTGAAACCCAAACTCTTAACCATTAGGGATTTCTACTCAAATGAACCAACCCATGAGTTCAAAATCAGAGGAAAGGCTCCACAAGTGTGAGAGATGGCTTCTCTCTGTAGTGTGCCCTCCCATGTCAGTAGGAGGGACCTTGGCCACCAGGCCCAGGGATTGGATGAAGTTGGGGAGATTCCCAACCTAACTCAAGCTGAGAAAATCAAATTCTCTGCCGGGAGGTTCTAATTGCAAAGCTGTGATTGTTGTCATTCTGGACGTGTTTGAACTGAGAAGCGGGGACACCATGTGTTGGGCAGCCATGTGAGGGGAAGCTGTTCTGGAAAGGGAGTGAGAAGGGAGTGGATACACAGAGATAGGCAGAGATGAGACCAGGTGACAAAGGTAAGAAATGGTGAAGAAAGATGCTGATGGCTTTCTACATCTAGGTACGACTTTTTCTTTTCTTTCTTTTTTTTTAGATTTATTTATTTATTTTAGAGAGAGAGTGCGTGCAGGCAGTGGGGGGGGTTGGCAGAGGGAGAGGAAAAGAGAGAATCCTCAAGCAGACTCCTTGCTGAGCACAAAGCCCAATGCAGGGTTTGATCCCAGGATCCCAAGATCATGACCTGAGCCAAAATCAAGAGTTGGGCACTCAACCGACTGAGGAACCCAGGTGCCCCTAGATACAACTTCTTTTGAAGGCTGTAGTCACTTCTTGCCTTTCAGTACCATAGACAAGCCCAAATTTCTCCCCATTTCATGTTTGCACTATTTGGAGTGATTTCATGTTACTTTATCCAAAATTTAACATCACCTTCTCAAAACATCTCTATGTCCATCCCCAAACTCATATTCTTAGCCCCTGCTATACAGCTGTTCTCTTTGGTCATTTTGGTCAAGGCTTGACTAATATATAATATATAATAAATAAGTGAAGGATACTAATTTTATTACAAGCGGTTAAGATTACTAGCTTGGAATTCAGGCAGAACTGGGTATAACCCTTGACTCCATTTCTGACTAGCTGTGTGTTGTTGTCTATGGCCATACCACACTGAATGAGCCTGACCTCATCAGACTAGCTGTGTAACCTTGAACAAATTGTCTGTTTTGAGTGCTTGGAGCCCAAATTTCCTAATACATTCAAAGGAAGAATAATGGGAACTCCTTTATAGGGCTGTCAGGAAGAATAAAAGGGAAAATGCCTAACATGGATGGAATATCTTAACAGCATAAAATATCTTCCATAACTACAAGTCACTAATATGAAAGCTCAGTTTTTAATTTGACATGATCTTTCTGGATTTTGATTCTGCGAGAGTCATGCCCTATACCCATTAGCAAGCACCAGGTAGATGGAGACCAATGAAATTGTATTTCTTGGCTGAATTTCCTGTATTCAAAAACTCTGATCAGAATTCAGTCATTCTAGGATAAAAAGCCCTGATTGTCCTTTGTCCTTGAAAGCACTATCGCCCTTTTTGGCTTATGGCCAACCTGATTTCTGCACTGGAAGGGGTGCCTTTTGCTTGTAAAAGGAAGCGGCTGCTGGGAACTCCTTCAGTGCTGCCTTCAAGGCAGATCGCAATAAACATCTGTGGGGAGTGTGTTAATTGCTCTCGGTCCTTGTCATTTTCTGCCTCATTACTGAGCCAATGCCAGGTAATGTCAGCAAACAGACAACAGTGATGTCCTGATACAGGATAGTAAAGAGCTCTGGCCTTGGCGTGCTGCATCCCTACTCAATCTCACTGACAGATTAAAGATCCCCACACACATTTCAACCGCTAGGTTAATATACGTAGGGGCAGTACTTCACGGACTTTGCTTATCACCCATCTGCTTAAGGGATAGAAGATGATTTACTGCTTTGAAGGGGTTTATTTAAAAACTATTTCCCAGAGCCAGAGAAAACTGCTCCAGGGTACAGATCTCTTAACTCCTGGTCTGTGTGACTGCCCCCACCCCCCTGCGCCCCAGTTTACAGACCTCCCCCTTGGCTGGTGCAAATGCTCTGAGTATGAATGCATGCATGGGCTGATTGTCAACTGCCGAAATTATCACTAACTGGTGGTGTGACTTGGGACAATGTACCTAACCTTCCCGAGCTCAGTGCCTCATCCCTAAAATACGGGGATGGATGATGATATCTGCTCTTGTGAGGACTGGTGACAATTAAGGATTAGGCATAGCTTCAGATAGTTACTGGTGCGTGGCAAGTGCTGATAAAGCCATGTGATCGTTGTCCCCACGATCACATGGTGGCCATCCTACTGAAACTATGGAGGGGCTTGGAGAGACATTTAGAGGGCATCTGGTCTTTCAGCCAGCAGGTAGTAATGACTATCTTTTCCATCTTTTGGCTTTTTCTACCTTCTTGCTGTCTGCTGCCTCGTAATCTGTATCTTCATTAACTCTTGCAAGAGGGACCCTCCCAACCGCGGCTGTACGCATGATTTATGTGGGTTGAATCTGATGCTTGAATCCAAGGCTTATTCTGTTCTGAATTTTCAAACACAGTTGGTCCAGTCTAAAACCCTAAAACACCCTGTATGAGCCATGGTCTTCCACACCCACTCAGACAGGCCTCTGCCAGAGCTGGGGAGGGAGACGCTGGCTCAGAGAAGCCCATAGACAGTTCCTGGCACTCTGTACAGAACACCCTGTGTTTGCTCAGCCCCGCAGTCAGCGCAGAGAGGCACTTTGATCATATTCTTCTTCTTCGAGAAAACTATCTCTGGACGCATCTGCCTCACCTGTGTGTATGAGTGCTCCTCAGAGGGGAATTCCAGCCAAAATGGTGGCCCTGCCCTTTCTGGAAGCATTTGAATTACATCTATAAGGTAATAATCTTTGTGTTTTAAATGTTCCAATCTCATGCTATACATATATCACTTGTAATCATTTTGGGAATCCAGCCAAAACAATATTCACCAAATCACTTTCAGAAAGCCAACGAGGAAGTCTGAACTACAGCCTATATAACTATATGCCTCTAATTTCTATTTTTCTGAGCTGAAAATGGATCTCCCTATTTGATTTCACATGATGATGAATAATTTTGTATATCTAGCAACATATTGCCGACGCTGGCCTTTCTTTCTTAAGCTCATTACTTGCTAATGATTTTCTTGGCCGCAAAACTCATAAAATTCCCTTGAGCTACTTTTATTTATTTTTTTTTAAACTCTCAGGACATTCGCCCCATTTGTTCGGCATCTGTGCCGGACAACATCTGGAGCTTGAGGAAATTCCGCTGCTCGGCGTATGACGCGTAAATGAAATTGCTTTTTCATGCACTTCAGACGAGATTCGAGAGCATCTTTCTGACCAAACAAGCCCTTTTGTTCTCTTCCAGCAAGTGTTTCTCATTAAAAATGTCATCTCCCTAATAAATTGCCTTATTGCCCCTGCAGCTGGGCCCGTTGTTTTCATGGTTTTGTGCACACTCTGATTCTCACAGGGAACAGAAAGCAAGAGAAAAATGGGACTTTCCCCCCCATTCTGTCTCCACGAAATGCCTTTCTTCCGCCCTTTGTATGCGAGTGAGAACTTGTCTTGTATGGGAGCCCTCTACGCTGCTCTCAGTATTCATTGCTTTGGCAAATTGTCCTCAAACACATCTTGTCAGATTTACTTTTCCTAATTAGATAGTGAATAATGGCAGCTTGCTCCTAGTGATTCCAACTCAGGCTGAAAGGTGGCATTTTTTCGGATTATATCCTAGTGATTTATTTTTTGCAAGAAAATGTCTAACATGGTCAGTCTTTAGTGTCTGCTGTAAGAACATATACACCAATTTTAGGGAAGGCAAGGATCAGACAGATGGAGAATGAGGATAGAGGATGGGAGGGGTGTGTGTGTGTGTGTGTAATCATAAGTTCCTTTAGAAACCACACAATAGTGGCTTAGAACAATCTTAGAACAATAATCTAAGCCATGTCCTAAGGGTTGAGGTACAAATAAATATCTGGTTTTTCTATCTCTGGTTGGAACCAACAGTGAATGTGAAGGGTTCAACTTTTATCCATTTATTTTCCCCACATCCCTAACCCCCTCCTCTTAACTCAACTTCCCAACTAACATTTATCCCCCAGGTCAGTTGGGGGTTTATACATCCAAACTCATTTTCCCCAGTTATTCCATTTACTTTCTACGTACAATATAAAAAGAAAAATAAGAAGAATGGTTTAATTTTAAGAGAGAAAAGACATTTCTGGCACACAAATTGCTTTGCCCCGGGAATTCTTTTGGAATCTCCAGCCTTCCTCCATCTTTTTCAAAGCCTAGAAGGGATAGATACAGAAGGCTAGCGTACAGAATTGGCAAACTGTCACGAGCTGAATGCCTAGGCCGATGTT